>NC_054084.1:41745196-41892696 GCF_017562075.2 Anopheles merus
AGAATCACAAACCTCGAACCCCGGAAGTGAAAATTAATGCAGCAGCTGGCTCGACTGCGATTTTATGCACCACAAAAAAGGAAAAATATACACAAGAAACAAGATAAAATTTGCAGACAAGACAAAGAGGTGCAAACTTTCAATTGGTCTTGGCCGCCAACGATGGTAGTGGAATTACAATTTGCAACTACAACTGTGGAGACGCAGGAAAGTGGGGTTTGTTCTGTTTGTAAGCTGTGGAAAACGGGCGACTGCAATGACACTCAATTGAACCGAAAATTGACAACGATAGGAAGGAGGGAAAGAAATACACTAGAAGCGGAACTGCGCCTCACTGGGACTCAACTTTTCTGCTTCTAGAACTTTCCCCCCTAACCATTTATTAGCTTTCCCTATTTTACTCCATCGTGTTCGTTATTGTTTGTGCTTTTGTGGAGCGCGAGATCCGAGTTTGAGTGTGAATGTTTTGTCAACTACTGTTTGTGTGCTTCGACCGATGGTAATGTTTAAAAAATTCCACTTCCTTCACAATGGCACCATAAAACTATTTCCGACCAGCACATAAACCAAACGGTTTCACATTTGCAGAGAATGGGGAAAAGGGTAAATGAATGGAGAAGGGAAATGTTTCACTAATTTTCGAAACATTTTTCATTGTGTTTCTACAAGACACAACGGAAAGCTCCAATTATTTTGCCCCTGCTTTGTTAGGAATCTATTCTACATTATAAAAATGAAATACAGAACAATCAGAGAAAACATAACAAAAGATACGTTACGTGGTCATTAGTTTATTTTTTTGTATTTTTAAAATCTTTTTAATCTTTTTGTGATTTTATTTTTTACAACATTATATACATTTTTACATTTGTATCCCTTTGTATCAGCACCCCTAGTTTTCGTTTTTTTGTTGTATCATCAAAAAATATGATATCACTCGGTATAAGGTGTTTGTTTGTTGTGGTGAAGAAAAATAGCGCATTTTTTTATTTTTACCTTGCATGTATCTCTTGCAATATCTATTTTATGTTATTTTAACCGTTTAGTAAAGCGATTTTCGATCGGTAAGGTATTAAGCGGGGAGTTTTGGCTTTTTGTGAGGACGGGGGAATATTTGATCTAACTATCCTCAAATACCATGGGTTGCTACGCTTAAATAAAGACTTTGAGTCGATTGACCTCATTCGCCTCTTTTAATAATTTAATACATTCTTTACTAAAAATCTAACATACTTCTTTGTAAGCCATTTGCGGCTTACAAGTTACTTGATACCGGGTAGTCTCGGTTTACTGTTTAGCTGTTTATCGCTATTATATGTTGATTTTATCAAAAATGTGGTTTTGGTTAGAGTTCTTTGGTTGATTATACGAAGGAATTTTAACAGTTTACGCTGGCAATCGCTGTCTGGTAAGAGGATCGTGTCGATGCTGTGGTCCAATTTGCAGGTGATGCGTTTCGCAGTGTACCCATGGCATTCGGTTAAGATGTGACGGACGGTGATGTCAACGCCACAGAAACTGCAGGTTAGAACGTTGATTTGTGTGAGTGAGGTGAGTCGTGATAGGATTCTCTGGTTGGTGAGATGGATGGTCTTTCCATGGTGGTGTTGTGGTCTTGATGGTTCTCAGGAAAAAGCGGCCGCTTCTAACCCAATAACCATTCCAGCTATTGGTGATTATGGTTGTGGGGAATGAAATCCTACATGCACCTTACATGTAGGGTAAAGTTGCAAAAAGGTTCAAAATCACTGGAATAGTTTCTATAAGCGCAAAAATGACGATAGAAGGTTGATTTTACTTAAATTTCATAATCTGTTTTCATTTGTTTATATTTTTTTTTGTATTCGTCCATTGTTTGCAACCGAATCAAGATCAAAATGTTAGAAGGGTCAATGTAATAAATTTGTTTTCTTATCCTTAACTCACATTTTTGTAGCCGTGCTCGTGTGGATACAGGCGTTGTGTTGCTGAAAAATCAACTTTTATTTGATACTTTGATATAAATGATACTAGACAACCTGATAGCAAGATTGTATGATTGTTCTGAACAAAATAAAAAAAAGGAAAATGATGTTCAGTTTGAAAAAAAACAGTACAATAGAATACCAGTTCCAGGCCTCTCAGTACCATTAACCAGGTTTAATAAAACTGATGTAGCAATTGTTTCTACGTTCATGAACAATCGACATCGTCGAAAAGCGTTTACAGTTCGTCCTAAATATTCGAAGTTATAGGCAATCTAATTTTCATTATTTTCAAACATCCGTTCATGTGATCTGCGGTAAAAAATGCAAGAAAACTCTACAGACTACATAAAATTCTTAGCTTGCCAGTAATTTAGCTCCCAACTCTTGATTAAAACATGCTTAATAGAGATTTAAAATAAATCGGACACTGTATGAGGCCTTATACCGCACCGCGAAGTTGCCATTTACGATTAACAAACATTCTTGACGCACCTTGGCTGGTAAAACTTTAATAATCTATACCAAAGTATGGCTTAGTATTTTTCTGTTTACCCATTATTACCGATATTTTTGACTAACACGTTCCCATATGTCGCACCAAAGTTTGAATCCTGAAACACTTTGTAATGAAGTCGGAAAAAGAATTACGAATTCGTGTTATAAAATTATGAACATCATGATTTTTTTATATAAAATGTATTGAATGGTGCCCTCATAGACAAGACAAATAGTACAAAAAATCAAGGAACGAATATAAAACCGATATGAAATAATAAAACCGGACAGATTGTTTGCCCATCAAACACTTGTGTCGCTATGCTTCAGAAGCTTCTTCACTTTAGTAATGGGCTAATCTCAGTACAATTTGTAATCAAAACAACAACAAAACCACAACTCGTATCCTTGAAGCATTTCACGTTTTCTGCAAATCACTCGCGAAGCTACACTTTTGATTATTTTACTGCAACCAAACATCGTATTCGAGCACACACACAAAAGCTGCAATTCTGCTGTATCAAAAGCTCCCCTACACCTGATACTCACGCTTAAGAGCAGCGTGATGTGCAGCATGCCATAAAATAATTCTCACGTGATCTTACTTCCCCGTGAACTTCTCACAAAAAAGAACTAACTAAAAACCTACAACAATATCGTGAGATTGGAGAGCGTTTTTTGTGTTACTTTTGGTTCTGCAAAGGGTTGTGTAATAAATTCCTACCCACGTAATTATACTCCATCCGTCTTTGCTGCCAGTATCCGCTAACAGCTCCGTTTGGAGATGATTTTCAACCGTTCATCCAATCCGTGCCGCGTAAATAAACCATACACGATGCGGTACAGTGCAGCAAGAACAACCCATTTTTACAACCCTCTTGCCAACCTGCCAACGAAATGCTTGTCTTGTTTGATTCCACAACGATGTTGCACTGCCGTGTGATGCTGCTACAAGGTGTACGCATCGGTATTTTACAAGGGTGGTATGGTTCGAACGCGAACAGCTACTTAAGCTTGTTTTCGTGAGCTAGCATACATTGTTTGTGGCCAGAGGAAAAAAAAAACACCCTAAAAACAAACACCTTTATTTATTTATTATTTCGGAAAAGATGCCAGGGTGATTTACTTCCTTTTCAAAAATCTCATTTTTATTCTTATTCATTTCAATGATTTTTGTTAAGGAAAAATGAGAAGGTAATAAATGTGTTGCTCTTTAATCTCAACGCTTAAAACTGGAAAGATATAATGCAGCATTTTGAGAAATTGGAATTTTGTTCAAAAAATTTTACACATGCACTTATTCCAAGCTTACACCAACATGCCAAAAAATGCCAAATTCAGTGAGAACACAAAATACATTACGTTAAAAGTTGGTACTACGATCATTTTATTAAATAATTTTAAAAGCATTGTGATATTGTTATAAATATCATATTCTATTTAGCAAAACGATCTTCGCAGTCACGTACGGCAGTGTATGTTTTAAATACTTATAAACCTGATGGTCACTATTTATTACCAGACACCGAACTGATTCGAATGACATAAACATTTGTTTTACTGAAATATTCCACATCTGTTTCAGTGACTATTACCCATTCAAAACTATTTCAACATTTGTTCCAATATCCCTTCGCGAATACAATCGAAATGACAAGACAAACTTGTTTCGGGTTTCTCTTCGTATTTAGGATTTTATTGTGGCGTAACACAGAATTGTCGTTTACTTTCTTACTTACTTCCTTACTTACTTACTTACTTACATATTCGACATTGGAAGATCTCCTGCAAGAGTGTCCTACACCATCTTGCCATCACGATTCGGGCCTACCATGTCTGTTCTGTCCTTGTGGGTTGTTTTAAAAAGTCTTTTCTTTCTGTGGCATTGTTGTGCTTTCGAACTGCACTACATTCCAAAATATATATTTATGTTTCAAAAAAATCAAAAAATGTTTGTAATCAGGCTTGTTGACAATATATTTGTTTTTTTTTATTCAAAATTAATGATTCAGCCGAAATTATAGTGCAAAACCATTCAGGAGAAAAAAAACTAAACTAGATAAAAATAAACATAGTTTCATAGGATCAACAAGGATCACACTCAAAAAAAATAGGGAGGGAGTGGGAAAAGCTTATTTTTTCGTGGATTTTATGTTCCCTAACTTTAATTGCACTCATCACAACTGGTTCTCCGTATCGCAGTATCAGCAGATACGCAAAATCAACCAAAATACAAACAGCATCCAATTCATGGAAGTAAGTCTATGGTGTAGTCTTATTTTGCCTTTAGTAGTAGTATAAATATTGTAATGCGCTTTTTTTACAGCAACGATTGCAATAAATCATTTTAAAATGTATCTTAATATAAACACCATACGCTCCGTCTATCGTGCGTTTTCTTTCACGCACCGAGCGCAACAAAATAGCGCTTAATATTTATTAACAGCATCACAATTACCACCGACATGCAGAAGTATTTAATAACCAAACAGCACTTTCGTCAGGTACAGAAGGGACCCATTGTTCCTCTCAAACACTGTACATCTTCCTGCTAATGGGAAAGGAACCAAAATCCAGCCCCAGCTGCACCAGTCCCCGCTCAGCCGAATCGAGCACGATGTCAGGCGTCAACGATTGGTCATAAATTATCATCTTACCTACCGGTCGCAAAGCACCACCGAGCAGTCCATAATAATTCATGTTTATTTTAAGCCTCTCCGTGCCGTCTTCTTCGTTGCTCTTCGTGCAGCGTGGTAAAAGCAATTTCTCATACCCAACATCAGCAAAACTCACAACAGAAAAAAAAAGTTTATCCGCCGGAAACCCTCCATGATCGCTAGTGGATTGTATTGCGCGTCGATTTTCACCAGCGAAATTGTCCCGCGCCAATTAGCCTGCACCGATACCAGGCAGGGTCAACGTATAAATCATACCCACTGCTCGCTTTTCCCACGCACGTGTGTATGTGTACTCACTACGCAGTGTTTGAGCGCGTGATGAGTTCACTAAACGGAAATGAGTTGCAAATTGTCTAGTTAAGCTTGGTTGCTTCGTTATTTGCTGCCGTGATGAGCGAAAGCAAAAACGTGATATGATCGAGAGGCTAATAAGTTTGCAAGCAACTATTTATCAGCTCATTCGTAGTGCAGAGGCACTGATCTTTCTCAAAGCTCTCAACAAATGTGAACTATTTTCTCTGCTCATCTGTATCGTTAAATATGATCATGCCTTGGATGTGCAATGCAATGCCGAAATTAAGATAGCAAAGGAACAGTATTAACATAATGTTGTGGTAATTTAATACCAAGCGAGTTAAATGGAGACGCCTGGTGGTTCATAGAATTGCATGTTACAAGTCATTCATAGAATGGTAGAATTATTAAATTTCGCAAGCATGACAATTTTAATGCTTGTCATACATTTTTACACCATAAAATAGTCCGAATATCTGGAATATCATTATCCAGAAATAATTTTACCATTACTGAATTCCAGTTTTTTGTTTGTGCAAATAGCATTATTTTCCCCACCATGCGTATTTAACCCATCATTTCTTCGTACGATTACTTCCTACATGTAAACCATATTGCTGCATTTTTACCAACGCACATTTATACCAGAAATGCCATTGGCATGCTCTATCTTTTTCTTATTATTCTTCGAAAACTACTTGATGGATACATTCAGTATCCCTACCGTTGAATGTTCTGTACGGGTGACACGCGGAAACGAAATACGCTCCGCGCAGAGAATGCATATCATACTCAGCTCAGAATGATGATGACAGCACACACCTTTTCATTCTTCCTGTCCATGTCCCAATCAGCTTCGCCACGCAATATGATGTGCCCTTTTAACCTATCCAATTGACTTTAATTTTCTGCACCCTGTTTCACCTTTATTCCGTTTCCCACTCCTGTCATTGCATAACTAGAACGATAAATCTGAACAAATATATTAATTATATTTTATTACCTTCCACATAAACGGGCGACGGCGGGCAGATGTGTGTGCACATTTGAGTGTATGTGTGCGCGCCTGAAGTGCGTAAATAATTGTTTTATTAAATTAGTCTGAACGATGTGCATAAATTATGGATCGCGTCCGTGCACCACATAGATACCTTGCAGAACAGAATGAGTAGGACACGAACAGGGCAGAGTGGAAACGGTTTCACGTAGCTTTAATTTATGTTTTAAATGAGTTGGAACGGTGCCTTGTAAATTCCTTAAATAAGGAAAATCGGGTAAGTATATCAATAATGGCTTTATTATGTCTTCAAGATACTTACTTCTGTAGATGATAGATTTTACTTCTGTAAAGTTAAGTATTGAGTATAAGTGTCAAAAGTTTATATGTTTTTAAAAACCTTACATGTTTAGAGCACGAGAGTATTTTTCATATTGATTCAGTGATTATCGAAATCGTTGAAAATTTCAATTAAAGATTGCATCTCTAGATGCCAATTCTTGCTATAGTGTTCCTAGCAATTCGCCATAGCTGTACCAATTGCGGATGTAGGCCAAACTCGTGGATATTTACACCAAAAATCTTTTTGGGACATTGTCAAATCAAGTAATAATAATCTCACTGCACCAATATAAGTATGCAGACACCGTGAAATATGTTAAGTTAATATTTTCGAATATCCGTTTTCTATCACTAGTTGTATTGATAGCAACGCTCAATTAATCGCCCAATTCATACGGCTATTCCTTCTAAAATGTCACTTTCTTATTCTACTGACAAACACCGAGACAAAACACACTTCATATCTCCTGACAAACCTTCATATCACCTGGAAGTTATACTGAAGCCAGCTATCGTTTCAGCACGAGACGCAGAGGAGCGCGAATCAGGGTGGTATGTTTGAATTGGTTTAAATGAAGATTTGTAACTATTATCCTACTAGCTTGAAGATGAGTTGAAGATATTTTAAGTCAATTTAGGCACGTATAATGAAAGATTCTTTGTCAAGCCTTAAAATACTTCTGGCCAAGACTGGCCCAACTATTGGTCAGGGAAGAACAAAAGCGCTCTTGCCAATGGGACGATATGAGTGGCGTTCATTTTTCGCATTTTTCGCAAGAAGTCATTCAAGAAGGCATTATTTTGATAAAACTGATTAGATCTTAATTTTCCTACACTGCTGCTCTTAGCAAAATGTAAGAGTATGGAATAGTATGCCAAACATTTTGGCAATACATTTTAAAAGGGTGATAATTTACAAACGGAAGTGGCCAGCACGTAACTAATGAAGCTGAAATGTTGTACCATTTTCATATTTGAACTACAAAATCCATCCATCCAACGCAATTCATTGTTTTAGAGCGAAAATGTTGTTCGTTATGATCATAATTGTATTTAGCCTTAATTGATACACTTACCCACTTACACTTACAACTTGACTTTTTCCAAATAGCTGTAGAAAAAATGCATTTTTTTTTCAGTACCATTCTTTGAAAGGTAATTAGTTAAGCTTACCTGCAAAAATAAATCTACTATCTTGCGAGCTGCCTGACGTTACTTATTCGGATTGTTTGCCATGGTAGACGAAGACATGCGAGTAGATATGTGTTAAGATCTACTAATTCATTATCAATTCCTCCCAAGTTTTCGCGACGAAAATGTTGAAATAGAGCTTTTGCATCACGTTAGTCCGGAAAAATTCGTTGGAACGCAGCTGGGGGATGACCAGTTCACGGACTTGACTTTCATATCGAAATTCCGCCGTAATTCGCCCGAAAGGACCGCAGTGGATTTTGCGTCATTGCTTACCGCTGTAAAGCCAGTTTACGTAATTTCTGCCTCCTGATATGTTTGTTCATGTTTCCCAGGAACTATTTCACTGTTTGGCTGGTTGAATCGACCTCCCGGTCAAGCGTCGTCGGCCATTCGTAACTGGGCGTTCTTTCGATTCTCTGATTGTTGTCTAATAGTGCCAAAGTGTTGTTGATGCCGGAACAGGCTTATACGACGCCCACAATCTGCCGCACAGAGTCCGGTTTAAACGCTACGGGGTGACAATTGTCCTCAACGTTGAGTGAAAAACAGTTTTCCGATAAGTGCTCTAAGCGACTGTCTAGAGTGCCTCAAAATCAGATAATAGGTGAAAATATGAGGTGTCCGGCCGGCACTGTATATGGACACAGACGCTGGTATCATTGAATCCGTGCATAGTGGGAATGTACGGCGCACACACTTAATCCTAGGAATTTCAATGCAATAGTGCCTGGTCCTTCTACATCGCGGTAAGTAACTATATCAACCATCTAGTACGTCAGAAAAATGCTCATTTTCACTCAATTTTCTACGTACACCGATGCTACGAACGGATTCAATGCTACCAGCCAGTGTCTCATGACTGATGTATTTCATAAATACTAGGGTTGACCCATAGTACAGTTGTCAACTCGTATAACTTTATAACTTGCCCGTCATGGTTTCAAGCCTCATAAAAACTGCCTTCCCGTAGCAAGGGCTTTACTATCCGGCTACATGGCTGTCGTCTAGTACAGGCCTATCTGTACCACTTGTGGGCTTGGCTTTCTGTGACTTGTTCATTGCTCTTAGCAGTATTGTCAATCCTACTTATGCTGGCACGGTCCATTCGGGGCTTGAACCCATGTCAGGCGTGTTGTTTCATCGTATATGCTGACGAATGTACCACGAGACCGGTAAAATACAGAAAAGTACCTACTATTATAAAATTACTTTTTCACTCGTGCTGAACTCAATCATGGTTGTTATAGAATGTAATTTTCTGTTGCACACGAATACCAAGAACTGTGAAGTTTTCAGTGCTTGCGAAGCGTTTCTGCCAAATGCATTGACAAACCTGCGTTGTTGATGCATCAGAAAGGGAAATATTAATTAGCTAGTGCTACATATAATCGCTAACGGCGGCAGCAACTGACGCGATGACCTATGCTTCCAAGCGTACGATGATGGGTCGTAAACATTGCATATTTTCGACTGGACGGTTGCTTGATCCGACCACGCTTACCGTGTGATTAAATTTACGTTGCAATGGAAACGTAAATTTACGTTGCAAGCGTCAACAACCACACAGCAGTAGTGATTGCACAGTGAACCGAATGTATTTGCGAAAGCTATAGAAAATGAACTATTTAATCTAATGTGACCTGTCGCTTACTTTAAAGCTAGTTGCAAAATTAATTGATGCTAATTTCACCTTTTCGCTTAGCGCTTACTATTAACATGTACTTCATTGGGTACTAACTTAGCACACATATTGGCAAGAAATTATTGACCGTAGCATGCAACGCTTTCATCAGACTTCTATGGTTCGTCGAAGTACACATTTAATGCTTCAATGGATGGCATAATGGCTTATATTGTGATTCAGTTTATCCACCGTTACCGTGCAACCCATAAGCTTTCATGCACTTTCAGGACATGCGGGTCTTGCGGTTAATTCATTACACCGGATTGATGTTCAGTTCTCTAATGGAAGCTTTTTGATAGTAATAACTCATATCAAAATAATTCTTCACTTTACATAATAACCACAGATTGATAGAAGATATTTTCTTTCCTATCGTCCTTTGTACGTGGTAAAAATAAATAAAAGACTAAACATTATAATAATTTTTGTTACAATATTTTTACGCACATTGAAACATACACTAAATAATAAAATTCTCCAATGGTGCTAGCTTCACTCACACACTCACTTCACACTTCTTTCTTGATTAATTGCTTGATTGATGCTTGGACATTGGAATTGGTGATTGGTTGTTTATTTTTTTACTTTGACTGTATTGAATGGTTCTTTTATGCATGGAAAATTATGTAAGCAACATTCTTAATCCATGCATTATGTATAATGTAGCAACAAGACATATCACGTAAACGTGGTTTCAGAACGTATTTAAAATAATCGGACAACCACTGGCTTTGATTGGCACCCTCAAAAAAGCCATAGAACTCTCCGCAATGGGTCAGCATAGCGAAATATTGCAGAAAAAATTTATCCATTACAAAACGTGCTATCGAGCAGCGTAAATTAACAGTACGAAAGGTTTAGGCGCAAGGTAAAGAAAATGAGGGGAATTATTCAACTGACATCTGCGCTTGTAATGTTAGTATGTTCTTCTTCTTCTTCTTTGGCTCAACAACCGTTGTCGGTCAAGGCCTGCCTGCACCACTTGTGTGGTTTGACTTTCAGTGACTAATTGATTTCCCCCCATAGCAGGATAGTCAGTCCTACGTATGGCGGCACGGTCTATTTGAGGATCGAACCCATGACGGGCATGTTGTTAAGTCGTACGAGTTGACGACTGTACTACGAGACCGGGTCAATGTTAGTATGTAAGTTAATAAAAAAAGGCTTTGAAAAAGGTGAACATTATTGGTATAGTAACCTTGTCATAAGACTTAACAACATCCATCCCTGGGTTCAAATCTCACATGGACCGAGCTACCTAGTGTAGTTCTGACCTAGAGCTTATTCAAATGAAACTAATTAAAATATCGTCTTCTAGTAAATGCTAAGCAAGGTGCATTCATAGCGTCAGGGTAATCTTCTTAAGTTCATTAACTCTTTTGCAAACCATTAAACACACACTTCTTCCTATTAGAGATGGTAAGCATTCAAAGTGAAGGCTCCAACTTCAAAGACACGCGCATTCAAAAACACACACCCCCTTATTAAAGCGAGTCCGCTCGATTAAATCTGCTAATTGCAAAGTGACACCAGATTGAGCAAACCAGTAACGGCTACCGGTACGAAGGTAACAGTAAAAGTAAACCCTTTGCTAAACCCAATTGAATCGATAAAATCAAGCTACGATTTGGGTTGTGTGTGAAAAAAGAAAAAAAGAGCCATACTTCCAAACTGGACTCAATGATAGACTTACTTCCGTCTCGAAACCCAGATTCCGATGAGAAGAGCTCACGGTTACGGTGGAATACACCGCGTACTCGCTCAAATTCAAATCCTCTCGGGAGGAGCTCAAGGAGAAACCACCCACTACTGCAAAGCTTCCCCTTCCCGGGTACTGAATAATTGAATTAACAACTATTTCCGCTTTACTCGACCACCGTACGGTACACCGGTGCAACGGTGTGGAATGTGGCGCGTAGCAAAACGCTACCCCGATCAAGGACGCTACTCCGGCGGGCGCGTGCTTGGACCGCGAGTTCCAGTTCCGGCATCCGGTGCGATACACGATCGGTTTTGCAATCAGATTTCCCAGCTGCGCCGGAAGATCGCAACTGCATTGCAGTGCAGGCGAGAAAGGGCAGGGGAAGGGGGTACAAATTCAATTACCACCGTACAAACAGGAAACGGCTAAGAGATAGAACGATAGAGAAACACATTAGAGAAGGTGAAAAGGAGCCAAAGGTACGTTGTACAGCATGCAGCATTTAACGCTTTCTACACGCCTTACGATTACATCCTTCGTGAAAGTGCACATCGTCTCCCAGAAGCAATTTAAAGTTGCGGTTTAACGCCTTTACACTGCAATTCAGAACTTGTTATTGTACTTGCCATCATGAATGCTTTTTGGACGGTTAAAGTCTAGACGCTAGATAAACAATTGAAAAAAAGAACATTTAAGCAGATTGAAGAACAACGAAAAAAAAAATTCGTCTTGAGATACACACATTCAAACAGCTTATTATAATGCGAGGTAAATAATCTCTTACTGATGCTCGCTTTTTCTATTGTTCTACTCACTAATTCCTTATCATTCTTAGGCTATTACTTAATCCCAACCACGAAGCTCCTCATCGGAATTGTTTTGTAAATCCCTCTGGAATACATCAGTAAACAACACCATTTAGTGCTAATCTTTCGCAAGAAAAAAAACATCACAACGGCAAATCAATGAACCACTTAATCTGCACACCTTCAAGCAACGATAAATTGCTAAAGTTTTAGCAACGGCATGGATACTCATTCCAGGCGGGACCAGAACTTGACGGTATACTTTAAGCCAGCGCACGTTAAACGGTCATTTATCATTAAAATCTACCGGAAATGCTACTCGAGTTCCCGGATTCCTACCAAACATTATACCGTTTGTATTATTCTGTAGCTTCCACGCCGTTGGCTGATAAGGAGGAATGAAGGGCCAACACCGTCTCGGCGTTGTCTGGACATCTCGATAGACATAATTCCCACCACTCTTGGAAAGTCAAAATCCAAGTTTACTACCAAATAAGTTATAATAGCAAATGATTCGCAAATATTTTTCAACTTTATGTTAATATGTTAGCTTTTTCAAGCATTTTTAAACTTTATTTGAGCAATACGGCCTTTTTAGACCGTTCCTTCTGAATAAAAAAAACTTTATTTGGAAACTGTCTCTTACATTTTTTTTAATGCATGTAATAAGCCAAACGTGCACGAGTTTAATTTACTTTTCTTATAAAACAGCATCTTGTGCAAGGTTTCACTGAAACATCTCCCCAGTTTAACATTGCTTAATCACTACACGTTTCAAGTCAAGAGTGTCGTCTTCCCAGAGACATTAATCCCGACTAGCGGTAGCTTCTAGCAACAGACATTCCGTCCTTCAGAGGTTCAAGCCCTTTCCACGTGCCAAAAATTATTCAGCAAATAGTTGACACAGTTGAAATGCTATCAATCTACCCTTGTTCTATGGAGATATCTTTAACCGTGGTTCATCCTTTTCTTATGATATTCTCCCTAACGAAAACACATTCCTGAACGCATGCAAAATGCATCCTTTGATAGTATATGCGGGCGTCAAACAGTGTATTGTTTTGAACACTGCAAAACTGCAATGCATCTGCAAAAGGCTGACGACATGAAATGCATCCACCATCTGGATGTTTGGCGAAGCAGCAACGTTGCTCACAAGTCTCTAGAATATTTAACTAAAAGTGCTCTTATTTTTCCTGAATGCGAGTAAAAGTCAGCTGAAATGATTTGTTGATGTTAACCATAATGGTTTTCCCCGTTTTCTCGGCTTCAAATCCATTTGCTCCTCTTGTAATTCCAGACCTACGCCCTGCTCCCCATTAAAAGCCAGAGAAGATTTATTTGTTTTGCAGACTTTACTATAGTTTATTTGCGACATACATACATCATTTAAATTTCCTTGTATGTTTTCAAATTGAAAGGTTCTGCAGCATTCGTTGAGTAACCTTAACCATTGACCAAATTTACACCTTCATCTCTACGACCGGCATACCCGGGTATCCCGTACATTTTGTACAGGATGTTATTCTTTTTCAAACTAAAACTTCAATTAATTCTGTTGCATTGAAAATTAACAATTCAAATTTTGAACAAAAGTACGGACATTAGTTTTATTTACTTTAGTGAATAAATGATTTTGTTAAATCTCTTTTACTATTTTTTTAATATTATTTAACTTTGACAACTCGCCTTTTAAATTGAAGTTTTTTCTGATCTTCTATGGAAAATACGTACAAAGTACATATTTCCATTCTTTTTTCAGGTGATTATATTTTTTTTATTGTTTAATATTGTGTCATAGTCAATATTATAAAAAATATATCCCTTGTAAAGCAGATGACCGTTAACTGAGAGGTAAACAAGCTCCAGTTAACGAACAACGTTCGCTAACTGGAGTGACGTTTCTATGGATTGATTGTTGTGATTGGCGTTGACTGGTTTTGATATACATACCAAACTTTTTTTTTCATTTATGTTAAATTATGTTAAATTTCCTAATAAAGTATAGTAATTTGTGTGATGGCATAAATTAAAAGCAAACGTAGGCAAAAGACTCTAAATTTGTGTGAAAAATGCATATTTGCGACAAATTTCTCTTCATGAGATTCCGGATGTTTCATGTTTTGACGTTTAAGTGTTCGCTAACTGAGAATCACTCCAGTTCTCGAACATCCAGTTAAAAAGCACTCCAGTTAAAATACATCCAATAAGCGGTGACTTATTGAATTAGAATTTCATTAGTAGAGAATAACATAAAGTATACTAATTCTCCAACTCTTTTCTCTGTTGATAGTATGTTTTATAATTGAAATATGATTATAAGAGACCAAATTTGAGGTAAAAGTAGAAAATAATCTTCTTCTTCTTCTTCTGATTCTTCTTCTTCTTCTTCTTCTTCTTCTTCTTCTTCTTCATGAAAAAAAATCATAAAAATATGTCTGTAAAACATATTTTTTATGAAGAATTTCAGATTTTCTATTCATATTCAATCTAATTAATAAGAATGTTCCATGAAGTACTTAATTACTAATACATTTAATATGGTGCAGCATTGAAGGCTGCTCATGAAAAAACTGGTTACTATGTATTATAAAATATTAAAAAAGTAAATAAAACTCTAAAATTCCGATTTCTTCAAAAAAGTAAATTTAGTGCCTTTAACTTTAAACCAAATTTGTAATTATAATATTTTTTTATCAAAAGTTTGTTTTTTTATTTCTCGTAAGGACGGCCAAGATGGCCGTATCATGTACATCAAAAGTTATTGAAGTTTTCAAATTAAAAGCTATCACTTACCATACAAAATGTATGGGATACCCAGGTATCCCACCCTCCCCCTCACGTAGGACTGACTATTCTGGTATTGGGAACCAATAAGTCACTTAACCGTAGAGTTGGCAACCAGATTTACACACGTAAGTTGGCAACCGGCATACCCGGGTATTCCACACGTTTTGATGCAAAAAATTAACGATTTTCATAGGTAAACAATGCTTTCTATATTTTAATGCTGTAAGCAAGTAATGCCGACCATATATTCTCTTCTATTTCATTTATTCATTAATTTTTTTATTTTTGATAAAAATAACGGTCAAATTGAAATTTGGAATCGCTTGAATTTGACTCGAAAATAAGCACAATACGAAAAGAGGAAGAAGAGAAACGTCAATCTCCATACAAAATGTATGGAATACCCGGGTATGCTGGTTGCCAACTTACGTGGTAAAGTTAAAAAAAAATCAAAATAAAATACTTACAGGCTGTTTAAAATTACAACTTATGCACCAAAAAATCATAAATTAAAAGTTGAGAGGCTACGGAAAATTTCAGGTCAATAAAAGCAATGAATTAAAAGTTATTGCAGTTCGAAGCTGAAAAAAATACCCGGGTATCCGGTTGCCAACTTAAAGGTTAAAGCCAAGCCCACTAGTGGTTCAGGCAGGCCTGTAATCGGATTAATTTTTCTTTGCTGAAAACTAAATTTAAACACAATTTATCGTTTACGTATTCAAATTTAAATTGCACTTGGTTGACCTGCAGCGCCACTGGCAGGAAAAGCAAAAACTAATTTTAGCCAAGACGCAAACCTAAATAAGCTGGCCTTGAGTTTCGTGGTCAATTTTCTTAAATTATAATTGAAAATAAGGCAAATTTGACTTTAAATTTCACTCCCCAAATTACTAGAGCACAATCGTTCTGGAAATATTATTTAATTGCTCAAATTTTCTACAATTTCAATGACAAAATACATGCGTTGTGTAAACCGCTCTTAACATTCATCCAAAACACATCTGTCAACAAAATCAACAACAGCGTGCTATTTTGTTCATTCCGTCTATCTGGGTTGTTCTTCCGTTTGTAAGCTGTGTTCACTGTAATAATATAACGTCGGCTGCTTAAAACACTATCAATTCTTTGCATAAACTATCTGCTTACAATTGAACTTAAAATCTTGCAATAAATCTATGAAATAAACACCAATTTCTTCGTGTAAAATATTGTCCATTTGCGGCAACGAAGCAAGCATACCAATCAGCTGTTTTCTGGACGCATTCTTTGCACGTCATCACAAACACACTCACACACTCCCTTCCCTGTACGCGCGTAGCCAACATCTCACTTACACATACGTAACATTGCGCTCAAGCAGACTCGCCAGACAGCGTTGATGAAGATCGCGCAAAAATAATCATATTATTCTGTGAACCCGACACGTACTCTTCCGTGGCTGTGGCGTTCTGGTTGAAAGTAGATACAAGCGTTGTGATAAAATAGTTAAATCTGCTTCAGTGATAAGGAGCAGCCGCAATCGGTTCGTGGTCAAATATCGTAGTGGTGAAGTAGTTCTTATCAGCAAACCGCAATCAATCCAATTTTGGGAACATTTATCGCTGTGGTAATGGTTCTTTATTACCTTATCTAGTGTGATAGCAATTAAATTATTAGCAGTGCAAACAAACAGTGTCATTTTATTTGAGCTTATCAAGTCTCAAAAATCAATTGATGTGAGGCATCCATAAATGGAAGAAACTGCTTACAAAAATGAGTTTTATTCAGCATGAAACGAAATAATTATTCTCCGATCGCAAAAAAAAACAGTGTGTGTGATAATGTAGACAGCTGCTGATGCCTGCTAAATGTACCGATGTGGCAGCAAAGTGGAAAATATTATTTTTAAACCACCGAAGCGATCTGACTCAGAGGAAAAGAACCACACAGAGAATCACTCACTTAGCAGCCCAGGTTCCCAGGTGGAAGCAATAGAAATATAAATTGCTTGTGTTTTACCGTCTGCTGCCTGTCAATACAATCACATAAGGTTGCTTGTAAGCAACAGCAAAGGTAAACTCAATCATGTTTCTTTTTTTCTGTTTATTTTATCGAGTAGCGTTTCATTAGCACACAAGCCACACAAACCACGATCAGCGCGATCGCCTTCGTAGTGGTGTCGTTTGTTGTCGTCATTGAAAATCCGTCCGTCCGTCCGCGGAATGGCCTTGTGATCGTGATGCACAGGGTAGCGTGTAGAAAGGCAACGACATCGCGAACGCGTCAGCACCAAGTTGTAGGTCACCGGTACCGGTAGAGCCATGGACGACATTAAGGGTAAGTGAGCAATCATTCCAGATTAAAATACGAAATTCTTCCAGACGGACAGAGACAAACGTGCTGGCAACCTGTTTCGTGTTTCGTAGCAGCCCTAAAAGGCGATCGGTCTGCTGTAGATCGCGATGCGCTCCACACGACCCCAACCAGCCGGTGGTGATTCATCCTTTCTGCAGAAAGGAACGGCACGGTTCAGTATGTAACATTGCTCTTGGAAGCGCACGATCCAGCTCTTTCGATGCACCCACCGAACCCACCAAACAGCCAGTAGAGCCTGTAGTTCCCTACCTTTTTGGCACTCGATTCCACCTGTACTCGGCACACTGTGTTTTAGTGAAATCTGTGCACTAGATTTTTTATTATTTTTTTTATCGTGTTCAATCCTTTCCAGAAAACCTTATCCCAAATCTGCATTTTGCGGAGAATGATGAAGAGGAACTGGCGGAAGAAATTGGCCTCCCGGCACGGCCCACTATACCGTCGCTGTTGCAAAGAAATTCCCAGATCAACCTGCTCGAAAAGATGGATCACAGTGGAGAGCAGAACAAGCTAAATGAGTTGCGCAATCGCAAGGGTACGGTTCGGATTAATCAACCCAAGGTGACTCGACAGGACAAGGCACGTCCGCCGGACGATGAGCAGGAACCGTTCGGTGAAAGCCTTATGCTGCTGGAGTTCAGTGAGAATGCACCGGTCGAGGCGATACAATGGATTATGGACAAGATCCGCGGTCGTCGGGTGGATGGCGGGATGGAATTGATGGTGCGCAAGGAACCTCTCAGCAAGTAGGTGAACAGAGAAGTGTTTAAATGCTATGCATTTCTAAAAAAATGTCCGTTTCATCTTATTTTTAGAGATAGTAAAACAATCATTTTCCACCTTTCCGCCACGCACATGAAGCTACTCGAGATTGCCGACGATATGGGCTTTATGAAGCGCACCAAATCCGGCATCATACGCAACTTCAACGTGGCCTGTTTGGATGAGTTTTTCTACGACGAAAGTATGGCACTGGAGGACATTCTCACGCCCGCCGATCGGCAAATCATCGTCAAGCATGCGCTGGAAACGATCAAGGCGGCCGACGACGAGCATCGAATACCGGGCACAAAGATCATCCTATACCACGGCCAATCGATCATACAGGCGGCACAGAGTGCGGAATTGATCACGAACCTTTACTCGCTGCACGACAAGCGCACGCTGAAGGAGCTGCGCCATCGCTGGATCAAACCGACGCGCGTGCAACCGATCGACGAGATACGGGACTACTTTGGCGAGAGTGTCGGCATGTACTTTTCCTTCCTTGGGTTTTACACGTACGCACTGGTCGTGCCGACGGTGTTCGGTTTTCTGCAGCTCGGCCTGTCGGAGGAAACGGAAACTGTGCCATTTTTCTGCGTGTTTTACGTCGTCTGGATGAAGGTGTTTCTGGAGCTTTGGAAGCGCAAAAGCTCGTCGCACGCATACCGCTGGGGCACGATCACGATGACGAATCTGGATGAGCCGCGGCCCGGGTACTATGGGAAGCTGGCACGTGATCCCATCACCGGCAAATGGACACCGCAGTACCCGAAGTGGAAAACGTACGTGCAGATGTACTGCGTGACAGCACCGATCATTATGCTGTGCATGGGCATAGCGGCGTTTGTGACGATCTTTCAGTTTTACGTCGAGGCGTACCTGGCGGAACTGTTTGGACCGGATGCGTACATCCTGTATCTGCCGTCGGTTGTGAACGCGATCTACATTGCCGTATCGACGCTGGCGTACGATCGGCTCGCGACGTACCTAACGGACAAGGAGAACCATCGTACCCAGAGCCAGTACGAGCGGCACCGTGTCAACAAGCTGATTGTGCTGGAGTTTGTGAACAACTTCCTGTGTCTGTTCTATATCGCGTTCATCCTGCAGGACATGAAGATGCTGAAAACGCAACTCATGATGCAACTGATCGTGCTACAATTCCTACAGAACGTGTTTGAAAATCTGTACCCTTATCTGAAGAAGAAGGTTGGATTGAAGATTGTGCGATTGTTTGTGAAGTCAAATGTGAGTGTGAGTGTTTATATTTTCCTGCAGTTCATATTAAGGTGTTGCCTTCTTTTTTCCAGTACGAGAAGCTAAAGCTAGCCCACGAATCGTACGATGAGATGGGACTCCGCTCGCTAGACGAAGACGATCCGCGTGTGGTGCAGAATCGCAAGGAAACGATCCTGGAGGAGTACAACACGTACGATGACTATCTCGAGCTGTACATACAGTTCGGGTACGTGGTGCTGTTTTCCTCGGTGGCGCCCTTAACCGCCTTCTGGGCAATACTGAACAACGTGATCGAGATACGGCTCGATGCGTACAAGCTGTGCAGTTTCTTCAAGCGACCGTTTGCGCGACGCACCAAAAACATCGGCGCCTGGCAGTTGGCATTTGAAACGCTGGCCGTTATTTCGATACTTACCAACTGTGGCATACTTTACCTGTCACCACATATGAGGTAAGATTAGGTGGTTTTTTTGTGTGGTGTGTGTGTGTGTGTGGTGTGTGTGTGTGTGTGGTGTGTGTGTGTGTGTGTGGTGTGTGTGTGTGTGGTGTGTGTGTGTGTGTGTGTGTGTGTGTGTGTGTGTGTGTGTGTGGTGTGTGGTGTGTGTGTGTGTGTGAATTGTTGTTTATTGCATTTTACCATCACTTCCTTCATTACAGAGAGCTCGGTGCCGGATTAACCCGTGAAGCGTACACACTTACCTTCCTTATTATCGAGCACGTCCTGCTCGGGTTAACCTGGTTTATCTACAAAGCGATCCCGGATACGCCGCACTGGGTCCGTGTGGCACTGGCAAAAGCCGAACACGAGTCTCGTCAAGCACTGAAACGAGAGGTACGGAAGCAATGAGCACTCGTAGTCACGATGTTCTTCTGTGTGCACATTATGTTTATTCTTTTCTCGCTAACTTTCAATTATCAACAGCCATCTCGCGAAACGATCGCAGCAATAATCATACATAATATTTTACACCTCAAAATAGATAACAAGTTTTACTTCATTTTGTAGGAATAGACACCACACAATACAGCACACCACCTGCTGGAGTTCGCCCAGTATCCGCCTTTTCAGTTCCATTTGCCCCATCTCGTCATTCAACAGCAAAAAACACGATCCCCTACACACGATGAACGCCAAAAATAAGCTCCTGATCATGCTGTTTTATTAATAAGTAATAAGTAACTGCGTTCTACACGCTATAATCAACTAATGTGTTATGCTTATTTTAATACCAGCAAGTGCCCTAATCAAATTGAGTGAGAGAGGTAGAATGTTCTCGATTTTGTGCTACAAGCACCAGAGCTGCAAATAATCGTTTTTCAAACAGCCATAGCAATATCTACCTCAAGAGCATAATGCATACAGTCCAAGCAAGGCCAGGACGTAGATCTTTGCCTCCAGCCATGCAGCTTATGGTTTCCTAAAGTTAAAGTGTATTGCATGTGCGTGTGTGTGCGAGTGTGTGTTTGTTAGTGTGTGTGTGTGTGTGTGATAAAAGATTTACTTAAAATTTGGCCGAAGATGACCTGTCTACAAAGGAGGGCTGCACTCCGCCAATTGTTATTACTTACAGAACGCACAACGATCTCGCAACGTGCTGTTCCGCAGGTTTCGTAGCGTATACGATACGCATTCGATGCTGAGCTAAGAAGATACAGAGATGATTGCAAAATGGTTACCAAATTGGTTATCAACTTAACAAGTGATTTTATTTTCTAAGCATTGGAACCATTAGAAATGGGGCAACAAGGCACGCGATCGTGTTAGGAGGATACTGTTTGATGATTTTAATAAAACATTGTTGCGAATTAATATTAAAGCTTCTCTTTGTACCTTTATTACGAAAGAAAGTACTCGTAAATTAAGTGGAGTTTTACAAATTACATGCTGGTGAGATCGTTGGAGTAACTTCTCACTGTCACAGAAATGGATCCGAAGTACCTAGCGAAGGTCCACCATACTCAAACAAGTCAAATAATTTTGAAAGCTTAAGTTCAACCGGAGTAAGTTCGGAGTAAATTCGGAGAAGTTCAACCTCATTGGAGTATTGCAACATATTCTAAAATGAGGAATAGTTCTAAGAGCTTTTTGAAAAAGAAAGAAAAAGGATCTGTTCATTGATAACAGGCTCAGTGTCTATAAAGTTTGCTTCGGAACGCACATCACTGTTGCATACGTGTTTACTCAGTTTTGTTTGTATTTATTTGTTCGAAGAATACTAAATTGCACTTAGAACCCTATTCATCACCCAAGAACCATTTTTTGTTAAAGGAATTGTTAAACGGTTGGTTAAAACGTACGGACGATGAAAAACATCAACACTTTCGAACCGCAGCCGCTAGGAAAGACCGATTTTTCTGAAAGGATTCAACCGATTTTTCAAAGTTTTACACTTATTTTGTTTTGCCTCGCACTTTTAACTTTTTTTAAACCTTTATGCCTTCCATATCTTTCTTTACTATTTTTTAAATAAGTATACAAATTATAATTATTTTTTTTACAGTTTTCGTTTTCGTAGTTTCGTTTGGAACGATTTGAAGAGGTGAATGAAGAGACGGAGGCCTGCTCGAATGAAATGCCTTTTGTGTCGTATTTAATTGCAATTATTGCATTTTCTCTATCAACAACATTTGGTGACCCCGACGTGATTTAACGCGAGTGTAGTGCTTTGTGTAAGTGTGTAAGTTACTATGAGTACTTCAGCCATGACGACTCTGGGCGATAGCGAGTACAGCATCGAGGCAGCGCGTCAGCTAACTGCGTTGGAAGGTGCAGTTCAGACAATACTCGATGAGGCTCGCGAAGGAAAGCCCTCTAAAACCATGGCTTCTATAAAGGTCGAAATCCTAGAGTCGCTATGGAGCGACGGTAGAAATACTCTCCTGCAGCTCGAGGGTCTCGCGGGACCGCATCCAAGACGGGTCCCCTTCACCGGAGCATACGCGACGGCAAAGTGTGCCTTGGCCGAGTTGCACCCGGGAAACACATTTACGACGCCAGCACTCGACGCGACGATGCTGCCGGCCACTGCAAAGAAGAACCATCTCCCACGGCTAGACCTACCCAAATCTTCTGGATCGCCATCGGAGTGGCCCGCGTTCGCAAGGCGATTCAACAAACGCGTGGCTGGGTTGGAACAAGATGGAGACCGCTATGCTTTCCTTATCCAATGCCTTGAACGGTGTGAAATAGTCCGTAACAGCTGCGAAGCATTTGAAAACGCTGGGATGACTTTCCAAGACGCGTGGAAACGTCTTGAGGAACGCTTCTACAAGAAGCGCGTGGCATTCCTCGGCCATTTTCAGCACCTGTACGCGTTACCCAAATTGACAGTAGCGTCTTCAACGGCATTGATGCGGCTTATCGACGCCGTTGAAACATCGACATCGTCAGCGGGCCAGATTGCTGGCAAAATAGATCAAGCCGCGTCAGCTGTGGAAGGAGTTCTGCCGTCCAGTGACAGCTCCATGCGCCCTCGCACCTGCTCCGGTCCTCATCGTTCATGAGCGGTGCTACGTTCTTGCTTCGTGACGCTCCGTGATCGCACTGTGCCGTCCAGTGACTGCACCGTGCGCCCTCGCACCTGCTCCGGTCCTCATCATTCCTGAGCGGTGCTACGTTCCTGCTCCGTGTCGCTCCGTGATCGCACCTGCTCCGGTCCTCATCGTTCCTGAGCGGTGATACGTTCTTGCTTCGCGCCGCCCCGTCATCGCGCCTGCTCCGGTCCTCATCGTTCATGAGCGGTGCTACGTTCTTGCTTCGCGCCGCTCCGTGATCGCACTGTGCCGTCCAGTGACTCCACCGTGCGCCCTCGCACCTGCTCCGGTCCTCATCGTTCCTGAGCAGTGCTACGTTCCTGCTCCGTGTCGCTCCGTGATCGCGCCTGCTCCGGTCCTCATCATTCCTGAGCGGTGCTACGTTCCTGCTTGTGCCGTCTAAAGACTGCACCGTGCGCCCTCGCACCTGCTTCTTGCTTCGCGCCGCCCCAGTGACTGCACCGTGCGCCCTCGCACCTGCTCCGGTCCTCATCATTCCTGAGCGGTGCTACGTTCCTGCTCCGTGTCACTCCGTGATCGCACCTGCTCCGGTCCTCATCGTTCCTGAGCGGTGATACGTTCTTGCTTCGCGCCGCCCCGTCATCGCGCCTGCTCCGGTCCTCATCGTTCCTGAGCGGTGATACGTTCTTGCTTCGCGCAGCCCCGTGATCGCGCTGTGCCGTCCAGTGACTGCACCGTGCGCCCTCGCACCTGCTCCGGTCCTCATCGTTCCTGGGCGGTGCTACGTTCCTGCTTCGTGTCGCTCCGTGATCGCGCCTGCTCCGGTCCTCATCGTTCCTGAGCGGTGCTACGTTCCTGCTTGTGCCGTCTAAAGACTGCACCGTGCGCCCTCGCACCTGCTTCTTGCTTCGCGCCGCCCCAGTGACTGCACCGTGCGCCCTCGCACCTGCTCCGGTCCTCATCATTCCTGAGCGGTGCTACGTTCCTGCTCCGTGTCGCTCCGTGATCGCACCTGCTCCGGTCCTCATCGTTCCTGAGCGGTGATACGTTCCTGCTCCGTGTCACTCCGTCATCGCGCCTGCTCCGGTCCTCATCGTTCATGAGCGGTGCTACGTTCTTGCTTCGCGCCGCTCCGTGATCGCACTGTGCCGTCCAGTGACTCCACCGTGCGCCCTCGCACCTGCTCCGGTCCTCATCGTTCCTGAGCAGTGCTACGTTCCTGCTTCGTGTCGCTCCGTGATCGCGCCTGCTCCGGTCCTCATCGTTCCTGAGCGGTGCTACGTTCCTGCTTGTGCCGTCTAAAGACTGCACCGTGCGCCCTCGCACCTGCTTCTTGCTTCGCGCCGCCCCGTGATCGCGCTGTGCCGTCCAGTGACTGCACCGTGCGCCCTCGCACCTGCTCCGGTCCTCATCATTCCTGAGCGGTGCTACGTTCCTGCTCCGTGTCACTCCGTGATCGCGCCTGCTCCGGTCCTCATCGTTCCTGAGCGGTGCTACGTTCCTGCTCCGTGTCGCTCCGTGATCGCGCCTGCTCCGGTCCTCATCGTTCCTGAGCGGTGCTACGTTCTGCTTGTGCCGTCTAAAGACTGCACCGTGCGCCCTCGCACCTGCTTCTTGCTTCGCGCCGCTCCGTGATCGCGCTGTGCCGTCCAGTGACTGCACCGTGCGCCCACGCACCTGCTCCGGTCCTCATCGTTCCTGGGCGGTGCTACGTTCCTGCTTCGTGTCGCTCCGTGATCGCGCCTGCTCCGGTCCTCATCGTTCCTGAGCGGTGCTACGTTCCTGCTCCGTGTCGCTCCGTGATCGCGCCTGCTCCGGTCCTCATCGTTCCTGAGCGGTGCTACGTTCCTGCTTGTGCCGTCTAAAGACTGCACCGTGCGCCCTCGCACCTGCTT
This sequence comes from Anopheles merus, assembly GCF_017562075.2. Classification (NCBI taxonomy): domain Eukaryota; kingdom Metazoa; phylum Arthropoda; class Insecta; order Diptera; family Culicidae; genus Anopheles; species Anopheles merus. The sequence continues at coordinate 41,769,895 of NC_054084.1, forward strand.
CTTGCTTCGCGCCGCCCCGTGATCGCGCTGTGCCGTCCAGTGACTGCACCGTGCGCCCTCGCACCTGCTCGGTCCTCATCGTTCCTGAGCGGTGCTACGTTCCTGCTCCGTGTCGCTCCGTGATCGCGCCTGCTCCGGTCCTCATCGTTCCTGAGCGGTGCTACGTTCCTGCTTGTGCCGTCTAAAGACTGCACCGTGCGCCCTCGCACCTGCTTCTTGCTTCGCGCCGCCCCGTGATCGCGCTGTGCCGTCCAGTGACTGCACCGTGCGCCCTCGCACCTGCTCCGGTCCTCATCATTCCTGAGCGGTGCTACGTTCCTGCTCCGTGTCGCTCCGTGATCGCACCTGCTCCGGTCCTCATCATTCCTGAGCGGTGCTACGTTCCTGCTTCGCGCTGCTCCGTGATCGCACTGTGCCGTCCAGTGACTGCACCGTGCGCCCTCGCACCTGCTCCGGTCCTCATCATTCCTGAGCGGTGCTACGTTCCTGCTCCGTGTCGCTCCGTGATCGCGCCTGCTCCGGTCCTCATCGTTCCTGAGCGGTGATACGTTCTTGCTTCGCGCCGCCCCGTCATCGCGCCTGCTCCGGTCCTAATCGTTCATGAGCGGTGCTACGTTCTTGCTTCGCGCCGCCCCGTGATTTTTTTTTTTTATAGAACAAAGAACAGTTTATTGACATTTATAATAAAAATTTCTTATTCCCCAGCTTAAATCTATTATAATTCTTGTTCAACATATTATGTTTTTCAATTGATTTTTGCCTATGCTATTGGTGAAATTCTCTTTATAAATAAATATTAAAGAATTGATAAATCATGACATTATTTTAGCTCTTTTTTCTTTGTTTATATTATTCATATCTGGTTTGATAAGTTCATGAAAATTTGGTTTTATATGCAATTCGTCCATTTTGTGCTGTCTTCCTAATTAAGCAAACTTATGTGTTGTCGCTTCCCAATACAATTTCATCGTCAAACGAAATGAGTTTGTGAATAAAATTCCTAAGCTTTTGATTTTTTCTCTGTTTCCAATCCATTCTATTGTGATTATTGACTACTCCTATGTCCATTGCAAGGGATTTGGTTGTGTTAAGCTTTGCTCCTGATTCAGTTTCGTATTCTTCGAATGCTTTTTTTATGTTGAATATTTTACTAAGATCCGTTGTGATAATAGAAATGTCATCTGCATAACAGTTAACTAAATCATTTTGACTGTTGCATATGTTTTCTAATTTGCATAGAAGCGGGTGTATTCTTCTTCTTCTTCTTCTTTGACTCAACAACCGATGTCGGTCAAGGCCTGCCTGTACCCCACTTGTGGGCTTGGCTTTCAGTGACTAATTGATTCCCCCCCATAGCAGGATAGTCAGTCTTACGTATGGCGGCGCGGTCTATTTGGGGATTGAACCCGTGACGGGCATGTTGTTAAGTCGTACGAGTTTACGACTGTACTACGAGACCGGCTAGAAGCGGGTGTATATACAAGGTAAATAAATGCATTGCCAGGGGGTCTCCTTGCCTTACCGATCTTTTTATATGAAGTTTTCCTTGGAAGGATCCATTTATGTACAAATCTTGAGGTAGATACTGAGTAATTTTTTTTGATGAGCGTAATAAAGGGTTTGTACAAATATGTATGGTCGACTCGATCAAATGCCTTTTCCATGTTAAAAGAGATGAGTTTTCCTGCTATTTTCTTTTCCTTGAAGTTCATAATTCTATCTTTAATCGAAAGAAGTGCCTGAAAAATATTATTTTTTTCCGTTGCCACATTTCTGAGAAGATGTTAGGATATTGTGTGTGTCAAGGATAGTTTTCATTCTGAATTTCAAAATTCGACTAAAAATCTAATAATCTGCGTTGAACAGTGTTATAGGGCTCCAATTTTCGATTTAGAAAGTAATATTATTTTTTGGTATCAAAACAATTATTCCTTTAACAAATTCTGGTGGAATATCATTATCAAGAGCTTCATTGATTAGAAGATTAAGTTCCTTATGAATAATATCAAAAAATGTTTCATAGAACTCATATGATAAACCATCTAATCCTGGACTACGATTTTTAGTTGCTGTTCGAATGGTATGAAATATTTCTACAGTTTCAATTTCTTTTCTTAGATCATTATTGAGCACACATTGAATTTAAACAATTATCGTTGCCTGAAAAGAGTAGCTTGAATTATTCCTGAATGGCGTCGAGTATCTCTTTTTCGTTTTCTAATGTTCGATTATTTAAACGGAGTTTTTAATTAAATTACGATTTTTCCTTCGTTTAAATAGATGAAATGTACACATTGGTTCTCCTGCAATGTAGTTATTGTTTTCTTTGATAAAGTATTGTGTCATTTTTCTTTGTAAGCATTTCAGCTTTTATACGATTTATAGTTATTTTTTCATCAGAATTATTTACAAGCTTCGAATATGATTCATTTGATCTAGATTGTAACCTATCATGCGTTTGATTATATTCTTTGTAATGCATTTTAGTTTTCCGTAGGATAAAAACTTTTGATTTTTGGTTTTGCATATTTTATCCACCATGTTAATCAGTTTCCGTAGTTGGACCATGGATAAGATGGACCAGTTCGTTTTTTTTTGTCCATCTTATTCAGTTTTCTTTAAATTCGTTTTGAATTTCTTGTGTTGTAATATTTTTCCTATATGACCGTAGCTTTTGCCTTGGTATTATTTGTTTACTAAACGAAACGCTGTGAATGTCAACCGAGCGGAGATTTTCTTTTAAATTACGTGATACATATATCCTATCTATACGTGAAGCAGAGTTGGAAGTAATGTAGGTAAATTCTGGTTCGTTTTTTAACAAATTCCAAGAATCTACTAAATTCAAATTATTAATTGCATTACGTAATGCTGGGCTATAGTTCGAGGTTCCAAGTGCATCTTTTTTATCAATAATGCAATTGAAATCTCCCACAATAATTATATTTTCAACGGGATGTCTTAGGTCATATGCTAACGACTGTTGAAAGAAACGTTCTCTATGTGTTCTGTTTTGGCTACCGGATGGCGCGTAGATATTAATTATTTTGGTTTTGCCAAAGCACAGGGATATAATTCTCTCGTCTAAACTTTTTTCTACATGGGAAAATGAAATATCTTGCTTTAAAGCTATTGCAGTCCCTTTTTGTCGTTCATCTATGTTTTTTTATTAATTCATAGCCTTGAATTACTTCCAATGACGAATCATTGACCTCTTGCATGCATATTATACCTAAATCTAGCTTTTTTACTGTATCAATAAGAGCGTCTGTTTTAGTTGTGTTAGATATATTACAGATATTGATGCTTCCTATACGATAAGATTTTTTGAATTCTGTTATGTTTGAATGTGTATTAGTGTTGGCCATTTCGAAATTATCTTTTACTTTGCGATGAGTCGAATCGTTTTTTTTCAGCTGTGTTAGTAATTAGAATTTATCGAGATTGCCTCCTACCTATTATAATATTGTCTTCAGCCGATTTCATGTATCTCGTTCGTCCTCGTTTCGATTGTACCGTTATAAAGTCGGTCAGTTTTTTATAAGCTTGTCGTTTCGCCGAAGGTGATCGTGACCTGTACCCCTTATTGGTCTCCAAATTAACCGCTGTCTCTGTGACGGTGCTGTTATCTTTCGTCATTGCATCAGTTTGTTTTATTGGAATAAATTTCATTCCCGATGTCCCCGGTTGAGGTTGTGGTGGTTGTTCCGCTGGGATTGTATTCGTCATAGTTGTTGTATTTAGTGTATTTTGTTTCTGTTGGTTCCCACTCGTCGTTACGTCTGCGTACGATTTTAGCCTATCCATTAGGTTTGTTTTTTGGCTGTTGAGCTTTCTGTTGCTCAAACAGGTTATTCCGTGGTGTACGGGATGATGGCATTTGCGACATGTGTGCTGCTGTCCTCTATGGGTAGCGAGAGTTGTTTCACCGTTGATATGAATATAAGATGGTATTTGTTTCTTGATTACCATCCTGACGTAGCGATATCCGTTCGGAATACCGGCACATGCGAAGGCGTCGCTCCATACACCTTCGATAACGCAGATAATGTCTCCGTATCTCTGCATGTGGTTTTTTATGTGTGTGTTTGAAACCAGCGCTGAAGCGTCGTGAATCTTCACGATCGTTGACCCATCGTCCATAGTAATTGGTATGGGATATTCCACACCTTTACACTGAATAGTGTGTTTGCCATCGTTTTTTTCCACGATGTCCAAGGCAATACTTTGCTCCTTGATGTCTACGTGACATGAAACGGACGACGTCCGGAGATGAATTCTGTTCACCTGTATCATCGGAATTCCAAGTTTCCCGGTTATGAAGTCAATCACTTCATTAGTTGTTGGCTTGTTTGGGACATGGGAAAAATCCAGCTTAATACTAGATTTTCCCGTTGCCGACATGGTGTCGGTCTGCCACACGCTTGTAGTTTTCACGCACACTTGTCTTTAGTATTTTTACCACTAAAAGACTTGGCTTTCAGTGAGTTATTGATTACCTATAGTAGGATATTTAGTCCTACATATGGGGGCACGGACATAAATGCACTGAAAACGAAGGGACTACCAAAAATGTTCAAATAAAAGGAGGTTTTCAAATTGAAGAGGTCTTAAATTAGAGAGCGTTTACTGTACATGTGTTTAAGTGTTTAAATGTCCCTTTTATAGAATTGATTACCATGATGATCATTTCAATTTCAATGTTAAATATCCTATAACACTCTAATGATGTGGATGTAACAGAAAGCACCCAATAACTACATATTTATACTTTGAATACTATTTTTAACTGCCATAACTATATAATTGTGAGGTGGAGGTGCCTGGTACGTTGTGTGGAATATGCATGGAGATGCCTGGTACCTTATGCGAATACCGCTGGAGAGAACTAATTCTTAAGGAATGTGTATTAGTGTTGGGTCAGACGATTCATTTCACGACCCGACCCGGAGTCGGGTGCGAGCCAGCCAAAATGGATTCCAACCCGTGGGTGCAGCGGGTGCGCTAGGTCGGAGTCGGAATCAAATCCGACCCGCGGGTGCAACGAGTTCGGATCGACCCGAAAGATCAGTAGCTGCGAGAAAGCATAAGCGACTCCGACCCGTGGATGCTGCGAGTTCGGGTCGGGTCGGCCCACGGTAGGTTCAGTTTGACCCGAGTGTACAGCGAGTTTGGGTCGACCCGACTGATGAGTAGGTGCAAGAAAGCATAAGCGACTCCAACCCGTTGGTGCAACGAGTTCGGGTCGGGTCGAGTCAAGGTAGGTTCAATACACGACCCAAACTCGCTGCACCAACGGGTCGGAGTCGCTTATACTTTCTCACACCTACTGATCTTTCGGGTCGACCCGAACTTGCTGCACCCGCGGGTCGAAATGCATCCCCTTTGGTCCGACCCGACCCGAGCTCGTTGCACCAACGGGTCGGAGTCGCTTATGCTTTCTCGCACCTACCGGAGTCGTTGCACCCACTGAACCTACTTGTACCTTTCGGGTCGATCCGAACGACTCCGGGACACTTACGGAGGGCTCCGACCCGATAGATTCGGGTCGACCCGCCCATCACTAATGTGTACACATTCTTTGGATGGAATAATCAGCCACAGTACAACAACTTGAGCGTATAAATGACAGTTGGAGTCTCCGAACATTCTTTATGTTTTGTACATACTTACTTATCCGGCGCTACAACTGCTTTGCAGTCTTGGCCTGCCTCAGGAGTGTCCGAAACAGCTCACGGTCTCGTGCGTCGTGTCGTCAGTTTCCATGCGTACAACACCGGACCCTGGCGAACTTGGTACGTTGTACGACGGTGAGCTCACCTAGCCAAGAATCCTTCTGAACATCTTCCTCTCGAACGCGACTATGAGGGTGTCGTCAGATTTGGACAGTGTCCATGTTTCAGAGGCGTATGTGAGTACCGGTACTATATAGGAGCTATACAGTCCCAGCTTCGTCCTTCACGACAGGTTCTTTGAGGAGTAGGGTAAGTGTACCAATTATGGCTGCAATATGTCATCAAGATACCGATTTTACGCATGTAAAAATAAGTGTTGGATAAAATTTTAAACTTATTTATGTTTTTATGTAGCCTACAATGTGTAGAACACGAGAGTATTTTTTACGTTCACTCAATGTTCAGCGAAACAACAGAAAATTACGATTAAAAATTGCATCTCAAGTTACCAATTATGGCTATAGTGTTCCTAGCAATTCGCCATAGCTGTACCAATTGTGGTTGTAGGCCAAAACTCGTGGATATTTACACCAAAAATTACTTTGTGACATTGTTTTAACTGAAACCAAATAAAAATAAGTTCACTGCACCAATATAACGTATGTAGCCACCATTAAATACGTAAAAATAACATTTTAAAATATCCGTTTTCTAACACTGGTTGTATTGATATCCACGCTCAATTAATCGCACAATTGATGAGGCTAATCATACAAAATACTTTCGTACACATTTGACACCGTACTTGGACACACACCTGACAATCTTTCACATCACCTGGAAGCTATACCGAAGCCAGCCACCGTTTCAGCGCGATACGAAGAGGAGCACAGACAATCAGGGTGGTCTGTTGGAATTTGTTTAAATAAAGAATCGTAGCCATAGTTCAACTATCTTCTGACCATGATACTTCTAGCCAAGACTAGCACTAACTATCGATCAAGGAAGAACAAAAGCGCATTTGGCAATAAGGCGACACGAGCGGCTTCAGATTTTGCTTTCTTCGTATGAAAGTCATTCAAAGCTGTATTATTTTGGTGAAACTGTCTCGATTTCATTATACTGACTTTTCCACTGATTAATGATTTGAACACTTTACAAGAAAATGATGCATAAAACACAAAATAACACTTTATATTGCGAAAATAACAACGAGAAACCCCGATTTGTTCACGTGTAAACTACGCGCCACTACCAAAACGACAGTTGTCAACAAAGCATCCATAGCATACTGCGATATTTGGTACACCAAAGGTTAGTTGTACCAATTATGGACGTACAGAAAAAGGCATATTTTCGATGAAATTTTGGTGAATTTTGATGCGTAGTCGTTAAATAACTAATATTTTGCACCAAAATGAAGATTTTGAGATGAAATTATGGTTAGGTGCTCGAAAATCGCTAATATCCTACAGTGCTGCTCTTAGCAAAATGGTAAGAGATACCAAAAATCTTGCCAACACATTGTAAAAGGGTGATATTTAACAAACGGAAGTGACCTGCATGGAACTAATGAAGCAAAAATGTGTTAAAATGTTCATATTTGAAAAGAAAAATCCTCCCGTGGTTTTAGAATGCAAAAAGACTGTTTTAGAGCAAAAATAGTGTTCGCTATAGCCACAATTGGTACTATAGCCACAATTGGTACACTTACCCTACTGATTTCTCAGAATGTAGAATGACCGGTTGGATACCAACATTCTTGCGCATATCTCAGCTACCATGCTATTGTCGTTGCTAACCTTTGACCCAAGATAGGTGTATTCTGGGACGACTTCAAAAGAGCGTTCACCTATCTGTATGTTGCGCCTTCGTAGGTTTAGATTATTTATTGGTATGGCCGCTGATGTTGCCACTATCAGTTTGGGCTTTGCCTCGTTTATCTGCTGTCCGAGGATCTCTGCCGCCTGCTCGATCCCTTGGTAGGGAAGTCGCAGACCAATGATGTCTATATCATCAGCGTATGACAGGATCTGGGTTGACTTATAGAAGATGGTTCCCGGTGTTTTGTTTTACACACTTGAAAATATTTCAGGAACTCGATTAAAAATAATGCCAAATAATAAATAATAAATAAATAAATAAATAATTAGTTAACAATAGTAATATTAATAATTAGTTAATAATAATAACACCAGTGTTGCGTACGGCCTGATTGTGAAGTTAAAGAACATTTCAAGTAAAAACAAATTTAAACATGCAAAAAACAAAAACATGCCTCAAGCAAAAGCGCACGCTTCAGAAACGTAACAAACATAAACAGGTAGTCAACCGTCCTCGCGGTTCAAAACGAGGAAGTAACTTTACGCAATTCATAAGCCATATGTACATGTCGCATTAAGTATAAACAAAAACTTGTAATCAAAATAGTCATAGTTATAGATAGCTGACCTATATACGGTCAACAACTTAATAGCATATAAGAGTTGAGATCCTAAATAAAGTAAGCGCATTCGAATACAAACCTCAGAATAATTTTTCTTAATATTCGGAGGCACTCTCCGGACGACGAAGCAAAAATATACCTGACTCGGTGTAAAGCACCGGCGTTGGGCGCTGCGACGGAGCAACACATCCACCAGCAGCATTAACCAGTCTGCTTTACCCCACCATATTGATTTTTTAGTTAAAAATTCACAATTGCCAGGCAATGATCTTTACGAATAACCGAAAATTCACTTGACTTTATTTTTTAACTGAGTCTCGCCAAAATGGTTTGCCAAGCTCGTACTTTAACGATGCTGTCACCGATCGCAATGGTCAAAACGTCCGAGATATCGATTCAATAAATGTATTTGCCGAGGTTCGATTATCGATCTGTCATCCGCCATGTTATTTACATAGGGCAAGGGAACCAAAGTTTGGTCGGATTATTATTTCAATAATCACACTCAACTATTCCACACTCAGAAGCAAGATAATGTAAGATAATACAATGTTTTAAGATATAAAATACATAATTCTCCATACTTTTACACTCCAACTTGTGATGAATTTGTGGTGTGTGTGAAAACAGCTTGAGCCACGACCTGCAGATGTAGAAGCGTCTGAAAATGAAATCTCGGTTTAACTGAGATCATAGCAGAGACCACGTGGTTTGCCAACATTGGCCAATACGCAATGCGAGTGCGAAGGGTACGTGAATGTATATACATATAGTTGACGAGACTAACGATGGTTCAGCTTCACAGTCGGGAAGGAGCGAACCAATGAAGGAAAATTAGGCAATAAGACAATAAGATACAAGGAAATACAAATCAAACAACTGATATGTTTCCTTGTTTCTGGGAAGTGCAAATGAACTAAACCCGAGTATTTTGTGAGAACAAACCGCCATTGGGGGACGAATTAGGAGTATCTACATAGACTGGGAGACGAGCAGATAAGGATTTACATACAGGATTCTATTTTACATACCTTTTAGAGCCTCTTTCTGCTTCTGATGTAAAAAAACTGTACCTGTTGTTCTCCCGATGGTTGAAGCGTATCCAAACACCTTATTCGGATGATTCGTTTCATTTCGCAGTTGATAATAACCCATTACCTTACTAAAACTCGTTTGCTTCTCAGTTTGGTTCAGATTTTATTGATTCCACAAGCTCAACCTAACAAATCGCTACTAATAATGGATTGGTTGGTTTCATTTACAAGTTGTATCTGTTCTCCTGTTTGTGTTTTAACGCTCTACAGACAGATTTCATCCTGATACAGATGAAACCGAAACGAAAAAAGGCAAAATTATCTTTTCTTCAAAACTTCGGAAGGTGTTTGAAGACAAATCGTTTACGAATAACATCATCATCACATACTCTGTTCATACATTGGGCTTGACGTTATGCATTCAGGTCCACACGTCTCTAGCACACGCCTTTTAAAATTAATCACCAAGCGCGTTGCTACATTCTGTTGTCTGACATCATGTCGATGTAATAAGAATTGCCACTCCTTGCAATTGAACTCATCAAAGACAAATATGCCCAAGGATGAGCGCGACTGTTGCTAAAGAATTGTATGATTTTTCCTCTGAACAAACTTCACCAACTCTTCCAACCTTTAAACGATAAGTAAGCGTTAAAAATTGTCTGAATTATGAGTTCAACTAAAGAATAAAACAAAACTAACGAACGAAATCGTGCCCAATTCGTGTATAGGACAATCACTGTAACTAGCTCGGTTTGCGCTACAAAACGTCCCATCTTTCAAACATTTTATCGACCAACCTTACCAACAACTACGTTATCGTCTTTCTGTACAGTTTATGTATTTTAAAACGAATTATGCACTCGTTTTTGCCAATTTCCAACACAGTTGTAGTCTTTCTTACATGTTTTTTTTTCTCTTCCAGAGATCCTTACTGTAGATATTACTTTTTTGAGTTTTGTTTAAACTTGTTGTTTCCGAAATTGTATGTCTCTTCTTTTTGTGCATTAAAGTGTCAAAAATAAATCTGTCTTCTGTTGTACATTGCTTGTTGCTACATACTCCTGCATTCGGCATAGTTACATTCATGACTCACCTTGGCATGGGAAGCGTCTCGCATACACCATTGCTGCTCCAAAAACAGATGCCATTTCCGGTTCCCTTTCAACGATACATACAAACTAACACACGTATACAAAGTGTCTATGATCTTGCAATCCACTTCAAGCCACCCTTCGTCTATGACGCAAGCTCTCTCGAGCACACGTAGAATAGTATCTTTTCCATCCCTTTTTTACATCGTTCGTTCAGTTCGTAATGTTGCGTCCCTACCATTCCAGCTGATGATTGATCTATTTTTCCTCATCGTTTCACCTCACTCTGACACTACCACATACTTGGTACATTCTCTTAATCCAAACGTTCCTAAAAATCACTGCCACTCAATATCAAACCACACTGTCACACGCAGTATTAGTATGCAGAGCTAAAAAAATACGAGTAATTAAACAAACCAAACTAAGCAAAAACTTAACTAAACAATCTAGAACATCCCTAGCATAGCGTAATATGTTGGTTAATGCAATACACCTTCCCGTCACTGGCAAACTGCACTAGTGTACCAGCCAAAACATTACGCTACACAATCTTTTTCACACGATAAGGAACAAATTGTTGACTTAAAACAATAAGATGGTTTTCTATCGCTTCCTCCGCTTCGTTTTACTTTCGGTTGGAGCATTCGCATACGCGCTTTGATCAAAAGTATCATGAAACTTAAGCAAACACTCTTTATGAACAATAATAAACAAAAAGATAAACTTCATCAACTGAGTTAAACCGTTTTGAATGGTCAATGCACCATACGAAAAGCACTTGTCGATTTTAAAATAAAAGAAAAGGCTTCCAAGAATATCCTCCCTCCACAAAAATACAGCACTGAACCTGAACGTAATCAAAAGCAATATGTACACAATGTCTGTAGGCGGTTACTGGTTGCAATGGTAGAGGGTTGAATGAAATTTCCGTTAGGAAAACTTAATCTATAACATCCCGCTTCTGATAGAGAACATTAGGACCAGGAGCGAAAAACATTATCCGGCGGAGGTAGACAAAGGGGGTAGTAGTCCATACACTCCGTGCACACTGCGTTCCAGTGCTTTAGAGCGAGATCCACGGCGCTTTAGTTATAGGACACAGGGTAGCAGTGCTTAGGACATAGAACTACATGGCAAACGTGGTGAGCCCATCTGGGTGAGTACTCGGTCCAGCCACTGCAGCGGACCGTTTAAATGCAGCTCTATCCAGCAGGGCGTAGAGGTAACGGTTTGTCGGCTGCAAGGAATGCGTACATAAGCGTTAGAGCATTATTTCAAACGTTTTGTCAATTTTCAATCTAGACATTTCATTCATGCTTACCGATATTCTGCTCCCCAACCCTTCACGAAGGACATCCGGATTGTACACATCCGGGTCAGCTGATAAACGGCTTCAAAGCCCATCGATACAGACTGGGACAGTAGGGTAGCAAATTCCTGATTGTTAAAGATTTTTAAATTGCATCCTGCGGATGAAGAATGAAAAAAATTGCAAACAAAATTAACAACGAAATCATATTTTCACCTCATTCCTCGATACATACCCGGTGGTATTTTACACACCGTTGCAGGATGCCACCCGTACCGCTGATTACAGTTCGGGCTCTGCACGAAGATGCTCGAGTCGCTCAAACATTCGGCAAATACCTCACCGCCAATGTAGTACAGCCGGACACCCTTGCCGATGTGACGTCGAGTCTGTTCGACCACCTCATTCCGGTTCACATTCGACAGCAGGCCAAGACAAAATCTTTTAACAAAAAATCAAGGAAAATAAGGGATGCAATAAATAGACATTTAATCATATTTCACACTATGCAATGCTTACCTTTCCGAATTGGAAGGATCCGTAAAGCCATCGACTGTGATCGAAGGTTGGGAGGCATGAAACGTTTCGCCGACGCGTAGGTTCAGTTCGTAATAGCTGATCGAGCACCAGAATGTCGGCTCATGGTACATCACCGGCTGTGTATCCATCTCCGATGGCGACATGCGCGACAAATCGGCTAGATGCGTCAAGCAATCATGATGATAGTGAGAGACAAAAAATAAAAACATAAATTACAAAATTGATTTCGAAACATAAAAAAACAACGCGTAAATAGTAAAAAAAGTGACAACAAAATTTGCTTGCCATCTTATGCCACTTTATGTTCTATGTTCGGCTACGCTTCCATTTCTCCTCTTAGCAGGGTCCCCTTATAGTGAAACATTGAAACTTTCTATCAAGCGTAAACGATCTTTGAAGATTATGTTTATCCCGCACTGCATTGGAAAAAGAGATTCAATAAAGAACGCGGATACCAACAATGACTCACTCATATTGTCATTCTGGTCGAGTGGATCACCATCCTCTGACATGTAGCCGGGTGGTGGCGTTTCGGTATTCGGTATGTTCGGCACACCGACGCTGACCGAGTCCATAATCGTCGTGTTGGTCGGTATCTGTTGGCCCAGTGTTGCCTCCATGTAGCACGGGGAAGAAAGTTGCTGCTGCTGCTGCTGTTGAAGTTGCTGATGCAGTTGATTGGGCTGTAGTTGCTGGTGTTGTAGCTGGCGTGACGTTACTTGCGATGGTTGAGGGCTGGTTACATAGTTATCACTGGAAAGGTAACGGAGAAAAAGATTTTATAGAAAAATGGAACCACATATTGCTAAACTGTGCTCAACCTTCTCACACATACTTTAATGCATTGTACTGTGTGTTGACTGGTACGGTATTACTAAGATCGTCCAAGGTGTAGGTAACGGAGTTTTCTCCCTGAGAGTTTGATAGGTTCTTCGGAACCAAGATGGTCAGCGGTTGCTGCAGCTGCTGTGATGACTGTTGCTGCTGCGGTGACTGTTGTTGCTGCGAGTGCTGTGAATGGCTTTCGTTGCGTGCGTAGTGATATGGATTAATGCACACCTCGTCCTTTTTAAGATGATATGCGTACTCGCATACGTCGAGCGGTTTCAATTCGGTATGGCTCTATGGGAAGAAACAGTTGAAACATACCAGTTAGAAAACAGTTGAACAGGCTTTTTGTTCAGCTTTGTCTTACATTCAAATCAGGCCAGCGCCACAATCGACAGCATATGACATGTGGAAGACCTTTCTTTAGCGCAACTCCATTTTCTCCGATCGCTGAAGCATTTCTGCAAAGATATACATAAGGATACACAACGTTAAAATTATTGTAGGTGCAATACTACTGACTGCAATGAATGCTATGAATTGCAAAGTGCAATGAATTTAAAATATTACGACTCATTTAGTTAAAGGTTTGGCATTATGTTCTAGCCCAAAATTTTGAATAATTTAAATATCTACCTTTTTTATTGAAAAAAATACTACCCCTTTACCCTATTCAACATTTTAATCTTTCAAATGTAATGCAGTTTAATGCAATCAAAATACTTAATTATTTAAGAAGCCTAGGGATTTTTTTTATTCCATCTCACTCATACGCAAAAAACACTGCCGCAATTACAGGTGAACAGCAGATAAGCCAATTGAAGGCCACAAAACGGTCGTAAACGGTACGATTAAGTCATCAATCACAGGGCAATACACAATCCAACGCAAAAAAAACGATGGTCGTGTGCATCGCCGGAGAGGGTAACTGACCGCAATAGAATGATAAAACCAAATCCACGGAATGGCTCACGATAAATTAAAGAGGCATGTACATTATGTTTTTTATCCAAGCCTTTATTTTAGCTAATTTTATATTTCATTCAAATGTTCTGTAAGTCAAAGCAACCAATTCCATGACGTGAACGAAATAACTGTTAGAATTGATCATGTATTTTGAAACTCTTCTCAGTGAGTCAAACAATGTAACAGAACATGCACTTAAGCATGTTTTAGGGAGGGTAGGAGACAAATAGTACATGCCACGGCACGTAATGGTACATGTTCCGCGCCAGATTTACAAATCCGCGCCAAAACGAAAACAATGTATAAATTTATTGAATATTGATAGTGTTAAAAATGAAAAAACATACTCAGTTATATGTAAAAATGAAAGCAGAGGTAGAATGAAACCGTATGATGACCGAGAAACGACTGAGAGAGAGAGAGAGAGAGAGAGAGAGAGAGAGAGAGAGAGAGAGAGAGAGAGAGAGAGAGAGAGCCATGCGCTACGTGCTCACTCAAAAACTCTGACGTCAGGCGGTCGGCGGTCAAAGTGTTAATGCAAAATATTGTTATGTTTTAATTTACAATTGCTAAAGAGATCTATCCTGCTAATTTTACGAATCCGCAAATTTTTCCTCACAACTGTTTTGAAATTCTTTTAACCTGTATCATTCACATCAAAATATTGTGGAACTCCTCATAGTGAGTTTATTTCGTTCCATAGACTCACTTGTTATACGTTATGCGGGAGCCTCTTTCAACTCTTCACTATAATACTCTTCATCCCGAATAAGGTTTTAAAGATGTCGATTAATTCATTGTCATCAAATCGACAGCCCATTTGAATATCTGTATCAACGAGCTGGAAACCTCTTTTACGAATCAGCGTGCTGTTTTTTTTTTTTTTTTGCGCTCAAGGTTTTGGTTGGCTTTTGGGCCATTCTTGCGTATCCTTGATGGTCAAACGGAATATTAGTAGCTTCAGGCCATTCAAATATTTTCCCCGGAGGAAAATCAGCTGTTGCCGAGCCATGGAAAGCGGAATATAGATGGAAAAACATGAGCTTCATCAGATTTTGAATGTCCTGTATTGATTTACTTTAAAATTGTATTTAATCATCGGATTGCATTCAAACAATACCAGCTTTCTCACTTTGCTCATTGAAACTTTGACTGTATCACTATGAATATCAGAAACAAAACTGGAGATGAATTAAACCCATCGTCCTGAATATGATTATGTTAGAACGAGAAGTTTCTCGATTTCAATTCTGGAGTGTTTGACACAGAAGAGTTAAAACACGCAAAATGCTGTGCATGTAATGCCCCTACCCGATGATTACAGGAAAGAAAGAAAAGGAAGACACATGTCATAAGGAAAGCAAATCCACTAACAAGCACTGCTTATGATCTAATAACACAAAGATTACTGTTCAACCGTTGTTTGAGACCCTTGGAGACCCCATTATAAATAACGATAGGGCTCTTTCCGTTGTAAGTTCGTAGGCTGAAATTTCAGCCTATCAGCTGTTTGCATTGTATAGCAGTTTTCGAGCAACTATCTAAGTGGGTATAATATACAGGTGGGCTTATCCCAAGGTGTATGAATTTATAAGGCTGATTTTTATCGCTTCTGCTTCTAAATGAAGATATTAAGAGTGTTTTGAGTATTTGTCAAGCCTCAAGAAAGCTTGTTCGAACAACAGTTTTCACTCATTCTGTTAAAAAGTGATATTCAAATTTGGTTTTACAAAACATGCTATCAGACCTCCTGGACTACATACACTCTGATTCTAGATTCCACCACGTGATCTCTTTACAGGGTTTACCCAGCCAATCCGGCATCGTCAAAGCGTTACAGGGTTTACCTAGCCAATCGGGCGTCGTCAAAACGTTATCGGTCGCCGTAAATACTTTTTCGGGCGACGTAAACCCTCAATTGGGCACTGTCATTTCTATTCGAGCCTTGTGAAGTATGAATCGGGCAAAGTACAGAATGAATTGGGCCTACTTTATATTTTGTTGCTTTCTAGCTGTAAAACAATACTTTTTTGCGAGTAGTTTAACTGATATGTAAGAAAATTCACTATTTTTAAGTTTAATTACATAAAAAATTATTCAAATTTTCATTTTTCCTTTTTCAAATTTTTTAATTCAAACCCGTACAATGCAATTTGGTTTTATATATTTTTTTTAAATATAATATGTTTGGTGATTTAATTAGGTAAACATTTTAAAATAATACATAATAAGTTAAATAACAAGCAAAATGCGTATTTTTAAACAACTTGATGGGTCAAACACACCGGAGCGACCGATTTGACACCTTCAAGAGTAGGACGCTTTCATTCTGTACTTTGCCCGATTCATACTTCACAAGGCTCGAATAGAAATGACAGTGCCCAATTGAGGGTTTACGTCGCCCGAAAAAGTATTTACAGCGACCGATAACGCTTTGACGATGCCGGATTGGCTAGGTAAACCCTGTATCGGTCGCCGTAAATACTTTTTCGGGCGACGTAAACCCTCAATTGGGCACTGTCATTTCTATTCGAGCCTTGTGAAGTATGAATCGGGCAAAGTACAGAATGAAAGCGTCCTACTCCTGAAGGTGTCAAATCGGTCACTCCGGTCTGTTTGATCCATCAAGTTGTTTAAAAATACGTATTTTGCATGTTGTTTAACTTATTATGTATTATTTTAAATTTTTTACCTAATTAAATCACAAAACAAATTATATTTAAAAAATAAATAAATCCAAATTGCATTGTACTTGAAACAAAAATTTTAAAAAAGGAATTTGAATATTTTTTTTATGTAATTAAACTTAACAATAGTGAATTTTCTTACATATCAGTTAAACTACTCGCAAAAAAGTATTGTTTTACAGCTAGAAAGCAACAAAATATAAAGTAGGCCCAATTCATTCTGTACTTTGCCCGATTCATACTTCACAAGGCCCGAATAGAAATGACAGTGCCCAATTGAGGGTTTACGTCGCCCGAAAAAGTATTTACGGCGACCGATAACGCTTTGACGATGCCGGATTGGCTAGGTAAACCCTGTAATGCACCTTGGGGTAAATGTAAACAACACCGTGTTTTCGAGCAGGTACTCGAATCTAATTCTAGCTTTCAGGCTAGAATAATCTAGACTGAAAATTGCAGGCTAGTTGTTTGTGTGGTTTTGTATAGAGTGTTTACATAATTTCAGCCTCCAACTGTCAAACTCCATACAAAAAATTGACTAGAATCGTGAGGGGCCCCAATATCAGAAACTAGACAGTTTATGTGTTATTCAGAAGGGTCCGGCCGTATGGCATAAGAGACATTTTTAATAAAAAAAACATCACATAATTAAATACCACTCAGAAGCTTCCAATGGTCTAAGCTGTTTATTAAAAAGACTCGGGGTGACTTGGCCAAATTTACTCTTCAAAGTGAACCAACGTGGGTTTAGCAACAATTTTTCATCGTATATCAGTATAAGTTTGTAGTAGCAGTAAATTAATTTTCAAAAGAAAGCTGTATCCCACACACCATTTCATCATTTTGAAACACGTCCAATCTCTCTGTCCTAAAAAATCCACTTTCCTTAGATGTGGGCGCACCGATCGCTATAATGACTCATTTACTACTGCACGGCCAAACCACATGCATTTTGCCAGACTTAGTGCATCTTGGGCTGCGAAAAAACGAAACAAGAAAAAAGTAAGCCTTCGCTGATGTAATTGCCTGCCAGCAATGGAAGCTGTGGCTGGACAAGGTGCACACCACACACACGCGACACAAACGGGTTCCATTTATCTTTCTCTTGGTTCTCTACCACGACGGTAAAGAAACCCACACCATTCAAGCGCATTGAGGGCCACCGGTTCGTTAATGAATTGTACCAATCTGGTGCCCTGTGTGTACGTTAAAAACCTGCCTTTACCCACCAGACATACGGTGGTAGTGATCTCGCTCCACAGCACCTTGCACCGTAGTAGACGCGCCCGTCAGAGCCGTCCCGTTTTTTGTTCACACGAAGCAACGGCACACGGAAGGAGAAAAAAACCTACGCACCCTCCTCCAAGTGAGTGCACCACCCAAGGGTGTATTGACGAAGGTGTCGCGCTTCATCGATTTATGGAATTGCTAACTCTATGGCTAACCGGTAAGGGGGTGCCGGTACAAAACCGAGAAATGTTTTTTCTTCTTTGTATTGCACCACCACCGGGCAATTGATATGAGCCATGGAACTCTTTCGATTCAAACTGATCGTTGCTGCAAACAATTATCGATTGTAACTGTGGAATTTGACAATGTGTGTTTTTATTATTGTTTGCATATTTATCGATAATCACGGTTCGGTCGTTACATTGTTAGTGGCATTATAACAAGCCTGTTCCATAATAAAAAATAGAAAGCCTTAAAATAATTGCAAATGGGAAGCAGTCAGGTCAACGCATTCATAAATCACTGAACTATTTGAAAATAAGTGAAAAAACAGCACATTTCGCCAGATAAATACTGTTTCAGGCGGAGCCATACGGCATGTATGTTTGTTCAGTTCATGTTAAGATAAAAGATTTCTTCGATGTCCCCTTCCTCGTATGTAATTCAAATTTCAGGAAAAATATTGTATTTATGTAGCCAAATAAGAATAAAAAAGAAAACATATTTTACCATTCATGAAGTCAGCGTAATTTTTCGAGTTTGCTAATGTTTAATGTTTATTGATTTATTCAATTCGATATATGCCATCAAGTCTTAATAACAAATATCTAAATCTTATAATTAAAGAAAATATTGCTCATGATCTAAACTCAACTATCTCTGAAAAAACAAATAAAAACGAGAAAAAAACTGCCAAAGCGCGATAAGAGACTATTAACTTAACACTAGAACCGCCAGACTTTTTAACCTTACTAGAACCGCCATATGGGACAGTTTTGTCCCATTCGTTATGTATCTCCTTCTTCTTTGGCACAACAACCGCTACCGGTCAAGGCCTGCACTAGTGAAGTGGGCTTGGCTTTCAGTGACTTATTGATTTCCCCCCATAGCAGGATAGTCAGTCCGACGTATGGAGGCACGGTCTATTCGGGACTTGAACCCATGACGGGCATGTTGTTAAGTCGTACGAGTTGACGACTGTACCACCAGACCGGCCCAAATCGTCCGTTATGTATACATTTTTAGAAATGTTTTTATAAATGTAGATCTATAAAACATTTTAGGTTTCTTGGAGTCAGGACAAAATAATGTAATATTGCTTCATCAGAACCTGGCTCACATGAAACGCATACGTTCGAATCTCTTTTAGTACATTTTTTACATACTAATCTATTGCATGCGAAGCATTCGTTAGCACTTTTGCCCTCGTAATAAGACATTTGAACCTGGCAGCGCTGACGAGAGTCTCCAGCACCTGACATAGGCAAGTTAGCGTTGGCGCTCTTATTTTCAACATATTGTTTGGCATGTTCTTCGCCTAGCTTGAAAAAAAAAATCACGAAAAAATCTAGATATTTTTTAAGTCCGATGTTTTGATTCCCGCCAAGTCCAAAACATTAAAAAATGAATGAACGGCCATCTGCTGCTAGGACTTTTCACGGAGTACTTTCTAAGCATAATTTCTACCCAGTGCTGCCAGCCTTGCAGAAGCACATCCGTAACTCGTTGACAGTAGTGATGGGTAATCCGGAGCGGAGCGGGGCCATGGACCAACTCCGACTTCGGTGCGCAAAATATGACTCCGACTCCGGATCATAACCGGATTCGACTCCGGATCAGTCCGGATCAGTCCGGATCAGTCCGGATCAGTCCGGATCAGTCCGGATCAGTCCGGATCAGTCCGGATCAGTCCGGATCAGTCCGGATCAGTCCGGATCAGTCCGGATCAGTCCGGATCAGTCCGGATCAGTCCGGATCAGTCCGGATCAGTCTGGATCAGTCCGGATCAGTGCGGAACAGTCCGAATCAGTCCGGATCAATCTGATGAGTCCGGATCAATCTGTTGAATCCGGATGAGTCCGGATGAGTCTGGGTGAGTTCGGCTGAGTCGGAACGAAACCGGTAGAGTTCGGGCGAGTAGTTTAGGTTGACGTTGCAATTTCTAATTCTCAAAATGACCGTCCATTATCGTTTAGACAATTATTGATGAGTTCATTGACTTTCAAGTCGTATATCGAATATGTACGAAAACTGATCCGGACTGATCCGTACTGATCTGGACTGATCTTGACTGATCCAGAGTGTTACGGACTGATCTGGAGTGATCCGGAGTGATCCGGAGTGATCCGGAGTGATCCGGAGTGATCTGGAATGATCCGGAGTGATCCGGAGTGATCGGGACTCGGAGTCGATGAATACGAGCCCCCCCCCCCCCCCCCCGCTAAACAGTCCGGAGCAACTCCGAGTCCGACTCCGAGGGGTGCCGGAGTTGGATCGATCCGACTCCGGAAAAAAATGTATTTACCCATCACTAGTTGACAGTAGGGATACTAGGCATCACAACTTATTTTGCCTATGGAACAAAAATGTCCCATATTGCGGTTCTAGGTTGGAAATGTTTTTTTTAAGAACCATATGGAACCATAAACTTTTTTCAATAAGCGCACCCGAAAGATCGTTTAAAATAAATAAACCCCCGGTGGTTCTAGAGTTAAAGCATGCCCATGGCATTGGTGGCTTAGGCTGTACTGGACCAACTCCAACTAAGACAATGTCTTACAATGACAATAAGGTAGATATTTAATTGGATTATTTTGAAAAATGTTAGTGTAATATTTCAGAAAAGCCGTGGAGTTAGAAAAGATATTAAAAATTACTCATTTGGCATTTTACTAAGCCATTTAAAATCTTCTATATGATATTTTTTTTAAAAGCTTGAAGTTTTAATTGTAAAGGTCTACGCTCAAAACAAATGGAAGGTACTTATTATTTTTATACATGTTTGGATTGCAATCGTGAAAATATCATTATAGTTATATTTTACTTTATTTTAATCTAAGAAATTTCTATCACAGAATTCGATTTCGTTTAACATTTCTAAAAGATCGTTGATCACGAGAACAGAATCGATTTAACATAACGATTTAACGATTTGCAAATCAATTTCAAGTCACATTTTAGATCCAACTCTTCGTCACAAGCGACAATTTCATCTTCATTATCAAGCAATACATTCCTTGCACGCTCCACCCGTAACGACTCGAAGCGCCACCACACCGATACACACCCACACACTCGTTCTTCTCGTTAAGCTTAAAAACAAAAACTTCCACCTTCTTGAAACACCTTCATTACCATAATGCCATTTCATGCGATCGGCAACGCGTATTTGCTTTCCTGCCTACACTTGAGCCACTGGTAAGATCATGCAAGATCGCATCATCACAGTACCAGCCTCTTAACACCATCAACACAAACGACAGTTGTTGGCAAATACAGTACAGTACGATGGTTCGGGTTTTGTACCTCCACGACAAATAGCGAAAGCAAGTGGTAGGAAGGGAATCAAAACCCGGCGGCACAATTTGACGTTTCCTGTCTTCACACCAACTTCCACACACACACACATACGTCTCGCACGACACATGTTGTGTTTCCGGTATAAATCAGACGCTCTTCCTGCGTCGATGAACAGGAGGATGACGAATGTATTGCTTCCACGTTTGACGCCCTCGATTAAGATTTACAGACGCATTCCAATACATACAAGCATACTGGCGCACGCAATGAAATCGAAAACACAACAACGCACCCGCACCCTTATCCCCTTGTTCGTTCTGTAATACTAGTTTAGCCGCTTTTCTCCCGCAAGGGTGAATTCCTATGGTTACTGCAATCGAACGACGAACAAGTGCCAGCCTGTGTGTTTGTGTTCACTGTATTAATGTGCACACAGCCGACATGGGGTAAGTAAACGTGTGTGGTTTACAGTGACACGGACAGGAGGCTAAGCACGCAACAACTGTAGCCAATTAGCGAAATAAACACACACAGGAGGTGAACACTTTAAAATAACATAAAAAAGCTGCACGCATTAACGGCGCTACACGATTGCGTTGCGTTTCTCACTTGCACTTGGAATCAATTTATCGACATTGTTTGCTTTTTTATCACTGCAATGATATCTTATCACATTGATTTGTGCTGACGCTCGTGCAACGAGATATCAAAAACGTTTCCACGCTTGAAAACAAAATGCAAAAAAACACACACACACACACACACCCACATGAAACAAAACAAATACTCTACGAGATTTCTTCTCGAAAACTTTCATTTGATGACCTTAAAGGATGGTTTTCGCTTTTTTTTTACCACGGCTTCTCTCCCTAAGTTGCCATTTCCAGACTCTCTTTTTAGGTGTTGCTCCAATAGTTGCTTTCTATGCTGCTCTTTATGCTTGTTTTTCACTTTCTGTCTGATCTCTTGTCAGTGTATGTAGTCATCCCAACACACACAACGATAACTGTTACACAATTTCCACCACCATCAAACAGCTCCCTCACACAAACACGAAACAATCTCATTCACACACACACGCGTATTCCGTCATCCTAAACATAAACACGCATACACACATACAATCGCAAACTTGCTGTCTCACTCACACACCGGGACGCTCTATGTCTGGATGAAGGGGTAAGCAGGACGGCCTCATCGCTTCATCGCTACGACAACGGGCGAGTAGAATTTGCACAAAACAGAAGAAAAACGACGATAGCATAGCAACCCCTTTCAGTGTGGGACAGATGACAACCAGCCCGAGAAACCACAAACAGCTAAATTTCTGCCAAATAAGTAAATCGACAGCGCCTCGCCTGTTTCATACCATCAATTTTTTACAATTTCCACAACACTACAGTGTTGGGTAAGCGGTGCTCTGGAACAGACGCGCACTGTGAAATAATGCACGCAAGGGCCACACATACACAAGATAAAAGGGTTGATTGGCAGCACGCTCTACACGGCAGATAATTCGCTCTACACGTTCACACATCCAATGCAAAACTGCCGCCCGATGGTGCGCCGGGTTTTTGAGTTACTGCTGCTGGCCACCAGCAACAGAGAGAGGACGAACCCCATCATCATCATCATCATCATCATCATTTGTCCATCATTCTTCGCCTAAACATGCACACAAAGACAGTCACAGCCGTACAGGCCTGTGGGCGCGCATCTCACATCATCATCATTGCTAAAGTTTACTCCCGTTGCCAATGCAAAAACGGGGGATGATGATGACCATGATGATGGCGATGATGGAAAAGGGGGATAGTTCTCGAGAGAGGAAATATACCAACGTGCGCACACCCTGTCTGGGATGCAAAGAGAGAGAAAACATCTACATCCAGAAAACGGAGAAAAAACGAGAGAATGATAGAATAGAGGGAGAGAGAGAGAGAGAGGAGAGAGAGAGAGAGAGAGAGAGAGAGAGAGAGAGGGACAGAAAGTAAACCCCAAAAACTCCCAGTAGAAAAAGAGAGATACCATGCGAGAATACTCCAGACATGTGTGTGAGAGAGAGACAGGGAAGGAGAGTGAGTTTGGTTAAGCAAACATATATTTGGTAGCACAGACACAGCAGCAGCATGCTATACCGGCAGCGACGGGTGGATGGGGTGTCTAGACGTGCAGCGGATAATGACTTTGGGCGATGGGGTAAATGGAGGGGAGGAGATACCGATATACCGGCGTCAAAAATTGCGTGAGTGGGTAGACAAGCATCGGCGCTAATAAAACGAGACAGACAGCAGAGCAGCGGCAGAATCATGGAAATGCAAAAATGGTATGCGTTCGCTTTTAGAATGCTAAAAGCATTAGATTCAAAGTCTATATAAAAAGGAATAAAGAAGAACTATTATTCTTCTTTACTTGTACTACATTTTTCTAACCCATGAAAAAGGTTTTTTTTAAAGAAATTAAACTAATATTGTTTGCATCTTTCCACACTCCAATGTGTTCTATATCCTTCCACCCCCTGCACATTGATCGGCACAGTACGGTTCGCGATTTGCATGCGGCTCGTTGCTGCACAGATGACGGCTCTATTCCCCTCTAATCCGTGATTCATAAAACTATCAAAATGTGTTTAATCAAAGTTTATAAATTTTACTCTTAACGACGGATTCTACTTGTATTTTTCTAGACTTTGGCACTTACGACGCAAGGTTTGCCGACCACTGCCCTAGAAGGAAGCAGCACTGGCGCTTCTCATTTTTAATGCATGCGCTATGTTAAACACACTTTTTGAAAGCCGACACTACCCACCGCAGCAAACGGAGTGGAGGTAACGCTTGTTCTGCAAAAAAAAAGTATTTTCTTGATGGAACGAACAGGCAGAGAGAGAGAGAGAGAGAGAGAGAGAGAGAGAGAGAAGAGAGAGAGAGAGCGAAGTAGTTCAACGCAAAATGACGCACACTATCAAAGAACGAACAAGAAGAGAGATGAAATCGACAATAAATAAAGTAGCACACATACATGTATCTCTCTTCCAACTGCTTCCAACCCCTCACATCATCACCCTTCATCCACTATTATCCCCTAAAATATTTATGTGGATGTATAAATACATCCACACCACCATATGCACACTACCACCTCCCCCAACAACCCCTCTAATAACCCTTCAATTTTGCACTTTAAAGTGATGCTCCCATTTTTTTTTTTTCGTTCTTCGATTGCCTTTCTTACTTCTTCCTTCACCCGTTCGTTCTGGTGTAGTGAAACACACGTGAAGACGTAGGTTTCATTGCTTTCCTCTTTCGGTCTCGCTTTTGCCGGCTTACTGTCTTGCTTTTACTGCTTTTCCTTGTGGGCCTCGGCTCAATTCAACCGTGACCGAAATGCAAAAAAACGCAATTTGCAAAACTTGGTACATGCGGAACCAAGAGGAAGTGCAGGTAATGGAAGATGGATAGGGTGACGAAGAGATATAAGATGCCCTATCAGAAGTAATGTTTTGCAATTCTGTTGATCCTGTTAATACTGGAAGCTGGAATGGCATCAGAAAAATTACGTTTAACGTGGAACCACAACTATTACAAATATTGTTTTGCAACCACAAGACCACATTGAAGCTTTTAAGAGAGCTTTTTTGTGTGTTATTTGCCAAACGAGTAATAATATAGGTAACTTTTTCCATTTGTTTCTTTAACTGTTACATGGCTTTTTAGTCCCAATAAGCCAAATAATATATCAAAAATCACAATATACAATATTCGTAAAAATCAAATTCTTTTGATAAGAAATCAGCCATTCAATAATTAAGAACACAATTCAATTTCCTTACCCCAGTCTATCTGCCAAAAGTTATTTGACCGATACACTTACGACGAAGGTGGCAGTTTTTAACCGTGTGTGATAACTGCTTGAATCAACACATGTAGCAAACGGCACAAATACCACATTAATTGCGTCACACGTTTCAGAGCACGTATAAATCACCAAATGATACCCCACGAAATATAGAATACATTTCAGTGAATCGAACTTCTCAGAGAAGCTGCGTTTATATGATGCTAATGTGCTTTTTTTTTGAAAATATAAGTATTATGTAAGAAGGGTTTGATGGATAAATATTACGAACATAGTATATTAATCATGAAGATCTAAACATTTTACATATTCTTTCAAACCTGTAGCACAAACTGAATACTTCATGTAATGTACTACTTCACTTAACTTATTCTTACTTCTCTTAACTTTCAAATCCATAATGGCATTAAAAGGGTGCATTCGTGCCGTTGGTAAAATTGATATTCATTTATTTAGCGATGAAAATGAATGAAGAGACAAGATGGATGTAGAAAATTTAAAACCTATTACAAGCTAAAGTTTTACATCTTACTAACACGCATAAATAAATAAAAAACAATATTGAGTTAGGGTGCGGGAATGAATTTATCATGATGAAAGATGTATTTATTTTTATTACATTGTCGAGTTAATTACATGCACTGGCATCAATTAACAGGTTGAAAAAAGGGAACAGTATCAACATTACATGAATATTTTAAAACATAACATAAACCAGAGAACATGAACCGTGTTGCAACCGTGAGTCAAGATATAGGAAAACATGCATCTTTCCAGTGCACCTGCACTCAAGAACTACAAACTGTGCCCCTCAAGAAAGTGTATAAATGATTCTACCATAAACCCATCCACGGAAAACACGGAAAACGAAACCAACGTATAAACCGGGGAACTGGAAATGAACTTCACACAGTGGCGTGCTTTTTTGGTCAACGGGTGGACCAAACCAACACCAACCATTAGACCCGAAGACGAAAACAAAAGCAATCAAAGAGCAAGCATACCCCCGTAGGGCGACGGTGAGGGCCTCCATGTGTATATGTGTGAGTGGAATAAAGCATAATCAACAACGGGTTTGGGGAGGAGGGATGGAACGCGACCACGACGCACGGTCACCGCGCCGGGTGAGTTTGATGAAACCTTGAAAACGGCAAAAACTCACACGTTTGCCAAAATTTTTGCTCTACGTCTACAATGCATCACACAGCACACGCGGACATCGCTTCTCGATGCACTGTGGTGTACAGTGTCGTTAGCGAGATTAGCACAAAGCGAAACCAATAATTATCATACGTTTGCTATACACGCGCGCAGCAGCTTCGTTGTTGGCGTTTCGGTCGTGATGGTCGTTGATTGGAAGCATTAGTTTAGACAGTTTGTTTTTAAGTAATTAAAATATTTTACAGATACAGATCTTAACACAAAATGTGAGTTTTGTGTTTAGTAACCCAGTAAACTCAAATTTCAATGCTCGAATCAGCTTGATACTCTTTAATAAAAAGCGTAAAATTGATTGTAAATAACTAAACATCGGCATGTTGTTGTACATCATCTCTTTCTCTAGCACACATACACACTTGTAGTAACGATTACCTTAATGATGGTGCATTACGATGCTTCTCGATTTTGCATCCTGCGCGTGCTTAGCGCAATAGGAAATCTTTCCGTGTGCCTATACACAACATGTCGCACAGCAAAAACAGCATTTTAAAATACATCCTTCGCTTGCACGATAGACAGAGAAAGTGGCCCCAACAACAGCCAAACGGGCGACATAAAGCAGGAACATAAATAATATAGCAAACAGCGATAGACAAAAAAGGAAGAGTGGATGAATAACGATGATGCCCACACACACACGCACACATGACACGGTTATGAGAGATGGCGAGGTTGAAGAATTGCAGGAGAAAGACAGAAATGCAAGCAGCCAGCCAGAACCGAAAACCGATTTCTATGTTAATTTTGAGACGACGACGACGACGACGTCGTCATCATCAGCACGCCATCGTCATCGTCTGCTTCGTCTGGGCACGCGTACGCACACGCATAAACTTGCTCGCAGCCTACGGGAAGATGCATACACACACACTGTGTTGGGGCGTATAGGGTGCACCTGACGAGACACGATGACTTAATGTACATGTGCATGACGCTTCCGGGGCACTGTTCTTCTTGTAGGGTGGACACTCTTGGGACACACGCGTAAAGGTTTAGTGCTTTACGGCGTTAGCCAACCGAGTATAGTAATACAAAGTGTATACAAACGTAGTCAACACACACACACACCACACACACACACCACACACACACACACACACACACCACACACACACACACACACACCCACACACACACACACCACACACACACACACACACACACACACACACACACACACACCACACACACACACACACACACACACACACATAAACATTGGGTCGATACCATGGCGTCGAGTAATAGGCGGGGTAGTTGAACTTTGTACACCATTAGTAGACATATCAAAAAAAGGCCTCAGACAGTTGAGCTGCATACTTTCAACTCGTTTAGAACGTGTTACTAGTACATATTTAAATAGTTATAAACGTAACTTTTAAGCTGCAATGATCACTATAGCACACCGAAGTACTTACTATAAATAATTTAGTACTTAACTTGTTAGTTTTTATTACTCGCCACGATAGCTCTACACACTGTGGTTGTGTGTACTTTTGCCTTCAAACACAAACACCACAAAAGCCAGCAGGATATAGAAAGTGGAAATCACCACCAAACGCTAGCACGACCGCTCTTCTGGCAGGAGTTGTACGTACGTGACACTTTCACTGTCTGGTACGGTGTGTAGCAACGGTATGGCACAGTGACTTGCTAAAGAAACTAAATAGTTTCCCAGTCGTAAGAAACGAACAAAAACAACACACACATTCATACATGGATTTCTCCGTTTTTTCCCCCATGCTACCCCTTTTCTAAAACTCCCTGAAACAAAAACGACGAGGCTTCATTATGCACTCTTCCGTTTTGCTCTACTATCCTTTCACCTTAAAACGTGCAGGTCTTGAGCCTCTTAAAAGCAACCGTATCATGACGCTCTGGTGGACTACAGTTTTACTACACACCCAGCGGCATATTACCGCGACGGATTCATTTCACCGGCGTGTATGTGTGTGTGTGTGTGTGGGTTCATCTTGCCATTACCCCCGGAAGGGGAATTAGAAGTGACGATGCGCGCGCATGCCATTATTTGGCGTTGCTGTTTGTACCGGTCCGCCCCGACTGCCTTTATACACACTTGCTTTCCAGTCGCGGCTGGTTCTGGATGAGTCTCTGTTGTGCTCTGACGCTACTTCCTCCTGCAACTCCAAAAACATTCATTCGCACAAAGACTGGCAGCCAGACGGACAGACAGACCTGCGACAGCCTGGCGGACGGACGGACGGACGGACGCACAGAGACAGATAAACACTAAACACGAACCACACACACACAACCGCACAAACTGCTGTTCATTTCCCCAGACAAACGCGGTGGCAGTGTTGTTGACCTTGTCCCTAGACCCTGTTGTGTGCAAACGGTCGTCGCGATAGAGTGAAATTCGTGAATGGTATGAAATGAACAGGATACAAACAGTACGGAAATATGGAAAAATGAGAATGTTGTTAAAATTGTATATTGCAAATACTTATGATTTGTAACGTAAAATTGATTGCCATGTCTTACGACACACTTGGTGCTTCCAAAGGCGACGTCACAGTTAGAGTCCGGAAAGCACCTATCATTCCACAAATTAAGTGTATTGATATTTCAAGAAAGGCTATATACTACAGAACGTGGAAAATCAGTATATAATGCCAATTATTAAATGTATTTTTGAACCATTAGGAGCAACCACAATAATCTTATTCATTTGTCGGTACCATAATTAAGAAAGAAGAGTACCAAAACAATTCATGTCCATGTAACTAAGAAACAGCTGTAATGTAAAACTAAGGCATAGCATGCACATGAATCTTTCACTTTAGTATGTCCGTTTTCAATGGAGACGCCTAGTCGTTGTAAATATACTCAGAATCAATCCATCTCCTGGTTTTAATGTGTAAATTTGATTGTTGTTGTTTGTAGTTATTGTTTTCAAATCGTTATTATTATCGAACCCTACAGGGTTTTCCAATAGAACTCAAGGCTGCGGGACAATCTGATGAATCGGTGGGAGTCAATCGCAAGACTGCGGAACGTTACGTGAAAACGTTGACGATACCGGGATATGCGGAATTGTATCGCAAGACTGCAGCACACTTATTCGGCCACATTAGCACCTCCCAGGGATATATGGTCTGACAGCAGGGATTTTTTAAGTTAAAATTTTGGGGCGCCCACTGTTTGAGTTTTGGTAAATCTAACTATGGTGCCCTTTCTGTTTTAAGTTCATGCGTTCAAGCGATAAAAGTCAGCCTTCTATACACATACATTTAGATAGCTGCTCGAAAACTGCTATACAGTGCAGCTGATAAGCTGAAATTGAACTTAAATAATCAAAACTGAAAATCGCAGACTAGTTAATCAAGCAATAATACAGTCATTTCGTAACCCTGTGGACATAGAAGTCAAAACTGCGGGACACTTTGACGAATCGACGGGAGTCAATCGCAAGACTGTGGCACACTTTTTCGGTCACACTATCGCGCCCCAGGGACATATGACCGACTTGTGATTTTTTTTTTAGTAATCCATACAAATTTTAAAACAAAAAAACTTGTGTCATAGAGTTTCCAGCATCAAAAAATCAAATTAACACATCGTTGTCTGACAGAAGGGGTTCTATGGAGCAAGTTAAAATTATATCCTAAATAATGGGTTTAACGTCGGTCCGCTA
This sequence comes from Anopheles merus, assembly GCF_017562075.2. Taxonomy (NCBI): domain Eukaryota; kingdom Metazoa; phylum Arthropoda; class Insecta; order Diptera; family Culicidae; genus Anopheles; species Anopheles merus. Next base: position 41,799,960 of record NC_054084.1, read on the forward strand.
AGCAGCAGATGTATTGTGGAATTCCCGTACAGGTAGTCCTCAAGATACATGGTATCTCTTATACGCAGATACGGAGATACGCGGTTTACTTAATTTGACAGTTCTTTCAGCAAATTGTACTTATTTAACACATTAATTGTCAAATGCGAAAAAATTTATCTTTTGAAATTATGATGAAACTTATTTCAAATGGTTTAAACATATTATATTAAGTCAGAATCATATCAAATAATTAATAAAGTGGCTTGATTCACCTCCCACATACGAAATTATAAGAGCATTAGTGATATTTTGGTTGGAAATCATAAGATTCGACTTACACGGAAATTCGAGATCCGCAGTAGATTGCGGTCGTTTTTGGTATTACAAATTAAAATTAAAAATGTATCTCGGGCGACCACCTGTATATTGAAAAAATATGAACACTGATGATATGACCCAGTCGTGATAACAGTCTCCACTATGAGATGGTCTTTGAATTTAACACAGTACTGCAGTGGCGTTCTTCACCTTTAGATGATTGTAACGTTTGCACTAACAAAAATCGATTTTTTTCGACTTGCTGTAGAAAAAAACTAATCGAGATAAAGTATTTCCATGATCATCATTTGAAAAAAATACTTAGGACTAGTTTCAAAAACAAAATCTATGACCTTGCGAGCTACCTGTCGTTAGTTATCCGGAATTTTCGCCATGTCAGACGAAGACATTCGTGTAGGCTTGTTCTAAGGACTATCTTTAATTATTATCAATTCCTCCTCAGTTTTCTCGACAAAATTGTTGGAGTAGAGCTTTTGCATGTTGTTGGTCCAAAAACTTTGGATGGGGAGCAGCTGGGGGATATTTAATTCAATTCAGTCATGTTGGACCGGTTTGCGTACAATGGTGTCACATCAAAATTCCTCCGAAATTCGCCTAAAATGATCTTAATGAGTTTTTGCGCCATTACGAGCCGCTGCAAAGCCAGTGGACGCGTTTTCTGCTTCCTGATATGTTTGTTCAAGTTTCCTAGGTACTATTTTGGACCATAGCTTTCTTTCAATGCTCTGATTGTTGTCTAATATAGTGCCAAGATTTTGTAGATGCCGAATCGAACCTATCCGACGTCCAAAAATTGCCACACGTTTTCCACTGCCACAATTTTGTCTACTGACTCATGGGATACTTTTATGGAAAGTTGCACTTTTCGTTAGTCGACATTTTTGTCATCTTTTCATGAGCACGTTATAGTAATACTTTATGCGTCAGTATTTTTTACGTCAAGTTTCTTCTATAAACCAGGTAGGGCCAGAGATATACGCGGATGAAGAGATACGCGGTTTGCTAAATTATTTTTTTTATCGATTTGAAACATCAATTGATTACTATCAAGGAAGATTACTTTTTACCAGGAGTTTGAAAATCATTCAAAATGATAAAAAGCGAATTTTCAGTTAACATAATATTAAATAATTAACTATTAGCTTTTCTACCAACTTCAACCATTAACTAAAGTAATTTTAGCTTAAAACTACGTAATACGAGTTACTCGAGAATTCGCACTGATAGGAAATCTACAGGACAGTTTCAGATAAACATTATTTTATTCATTTATAATTGTAACAAAACGAAACAACAATCATATATTGGGCACAATGATTTTAATTTTTTTAGACATAATTTACAATTTAATTTTGCCATATAAACATAATTAACATAACCAATCAAAATTTAAAATACATGCGAACAGTAATAGAGCTAAGATTGTTGAATTCAGCAAAAAAAAAATTTTTTAATATTATGTTATTTCATACATTTTAAATATTATTACTGTTTTTACTATCCTATTTTTTACCATTTAGTCTCATAAACTTCCAAATGTTTCTAAGAACTGCTGCTATTTAATGAACATAAGTTCATGATCATATACATTTTAGAAATTATTGTTCAGTAGGGTGGGCTAGGTTTTAGAAATTATTGCTAAGAAAAATTATCAATTGAAGAAGTTTTTGTTTTCATTCTGTCCGATTAAAATGCTCTCTAACAATATGAATGTTCCAAAAAATTGTCACGAAAAGACAACCAGTTATTCCCCCTTTTTATGGTACGATTGTAAATCATCAACTGTCGCACTATCGCATACTTGGTCATTTTAATCCCTCACATTTTAATTATTCGACACAGATGTTCACAATTCAAAAGTTGAAAAAACACACACACACACACACACACGCACCCAAACTATTTCCCAACATTAACTAGGATGCCCTTTATCAGCTTAAAACCACATAGCTCAAGCGTTTTGAAAATCCGTTTCCAGAAACAGCTGTTTACACACTATCACAACAAAAAGAGCATAAGAGAGAGAGAGAGAGAGAGAGAGAGAGAGAGAGAGAGAGAGAGAAGAGAGAGAGTGCAGCGTTTCGAATGAAATCTAGCAAGACGGTGACGCAATGCAACCGGCTTTGAATATCAACATGCAATGGAGGCAACATTCACCAGGAGAGAACACAGCGCTGTACTGGTGTTTGGAATGATGAAACGACACAACAAATGAGTTTGCCTAACATCATCATCATCATCATCAGCAACATCGTCAGTGATAGTTTTGGATAGTTTTTAAAACAAATCGATCACGTTCTGTTTGGCTCAACCAAACAAACTCCGTGGTCACACAACAAATAAAGGGAAAAATAACCTCTTATCATGGTGTTGTGAGCTGAAGGGGTAAATCAAATGATAAAGAGTGGCGCGCGGATATTAGTTGATTGTCTTCTTCCACACTTCAATTTGGTCACATCAGAATGCTTCAGTGACGTCATTTGTTAACACCTCAAGCTGTGTTAACTATAGTTAAACGACCAATAGAAAAAAATTTGAGCTGGCCAACAGTAAATATTTCAATGATCAAATAATTTTTAATCTATCTATAAAAGGAAGCGCATTGTCCATTAAATTAAAAAACAAACTGAATGGCTACATAAATTCCAGAATTGTCCCGTGCTCTTAATCACATAGTGACACTCACTGCAGCATAGGTGTAGTTTTGATATGCTTTCTCTCACCCGCTTTCCTACCATGTGACCCACCCACTCCGGGCATCCAACGGTAGTGATACCAAATTCCTCGTTGTTCCCACATACTTGCATGAGGTTGAATCGCTCCAATATCAACATCATCATCATAATCAGCGCCATCAAACATTCCAAATAACTGGCCCCAACAGCACGGGGTCTTACGTTGATAGAAAAACGTGGTCCCTGCTCCCCGTTGTCTACACGTGCATGCCATTCATTGTGCGCCTTGCTTTCGGCACCTAAAAACAAGAGTCAGTAGTGAACCGATAACTTGTCCTTGATCTTTAGATGTGGGTACCGTTCGTGTGTTTCGGGTGTGTCTGTGTGTGTGAGAGTTTGATGGTTCCTTCACAGAACCACATACACGCAAGCAGGCCGCTCGCGCATTTCTAATCAACTCTATACGCTACAAGAAACGAAACTCAAACCACTTCAACCTAAAACAAGTAGAACTTGATTCATTTCATTCACCAGACGTAACATGCTTCTTTGCTTCACCACATTAAACGACCTTTTGCTGGAAGGAGAAAGTGACGATGAAGAAAAAACAAGCTCCCCCTCTTACCTTGATATCGGTATGCATTTCGTGTGGCTGCTCTGCGCTGTAAGGGCCCGCTCCAGCTCTTCCAGGGCGCTGGACTTTTTCATCTTTTTGGCCAAACTTTTGATCACCTTTTCGCCCCATTTTCCTTCGGCGGAATCATCAGGCGAAACCTTCCGCCAGCCGAGCAACCGCTTCACGATCGGCGGTGTGAAGGGCAACATGGTTTTCCCCCGATGGCGTGGACGACTAGGGCACGGATTATGCTTTGTTGCTTTTAAACCACTGTATTGCTACCAACTAATACGAGATCAAAGTAGCCGCAGCTTCGACGCTTGCCCGCGGATCGTATGGTTTCGGATCGGATTTCTTGAACCGTTTTGCTTGATGACACACACGGATTGGAGGAGGGGTTTGACCGCCCAATTACACAAACAACGAATAATTACACCACCGCGTTACACTAACACGCTCTGTACCGAATTAGATCGATTTATGGTTGATTTTTTTATACTTTTGCTACACTTCGACACTTGTAGCTGTGGCTATTGCCGTTTTCTTTGAGAATTTGATCCTTCTCAACGCACACACGCACTAATACACACTATTTGCTGACGATGTGCAATGGCAAGAGCACCTCGAACGCAGTAGACCATTCCGTGCTGTGCTGCAGCTCGCTTGCCTTCAGCCGAATTTGACAGTTAGCATTTTCGGGAAGGGTGAAGCAATCATCCACCACCCAGTCTGGGTGTTTTCTTCCTCCGCAACCTCCGTCCCACCGGTTGTGATCCACAAGTTTCGCAGGATGTGTGCTGGATGTTTTCGTTTCCCCTGGGCAAGACGTTTCTTCACGAACGAAATTCCAATTGGAATGAACGAATACGTCTTTGTACGATGCTTCTTCTTTTGCTTGCTCACACGTCTTGAAGGAACATATTTTCCGCCCCGCAGCTGGGACCGGGTCAATTCGACCAAGAGGGTAGTAGGGGGGGAGTGTTTGTGCTGAGCTTACGGTAGTAATTCGTTTCGTTTTTACGGCACCACCGCACACAACACACACAACACACACACTTTATTGCTTGCCTTTTTCGCAGTACGATCGGTCTGCGTAAAAAAAAGTACGACGTCAGGCTTACGGGAAGCAGCAGCACCACGACATCACCTGAACCTTGACGACGGCACCGAAACTGCTACCCTCCAACACTCAGCTCGCAGGCAAGGTGTGCCTACAATTGTGCTTCTGCTTTTAACTTACTCAACGGGACAGTGTCGTCCTTCGTGCACTATTTCCCTGCACAATATTGGTAGCAAATTTGATAGGTGCAAAATCTGTCCAGCAGCGGCAGCAGCCTATTTTCTTTGCGAAAGCACAATCGCGAAAATACGGATAGCACAAAAACACTAGCGATGGGCTACTGCACGAGGAACCGTTGGTTCCGATCCGAATTGATGGAGCGGATCATTCTTTGTGTGGTGAAAATTTCAAGCTTTTTCAAAACTTTATACCTGTTTAAATGAATAAATTTCCTTATTTACATTCAAACAAAATATCACAAATGTTACAAAAATATTCAAGAGTAAAAACGGATGCATTTACACTTATAAAGAAAACATTCACAAAAATGCCGTCAAAAATCGTTGCAATCGAAACATTTCAACTGACATCTGTCAAGCAACATTATGACAACAATTCGTGCATTTGGTAAAAACACAACGGCGCAGTAAAAGCACAAATTAACGAAATTGTGGAGCATGCATCTATAAAGTAGACCCCTCAAATAGTATTGTATTCATAGGTACAAATTCCTACCCTGCCAATCTATTGCAGTAATTCAGATGAACTCAATTTGCTTATTCCAACACGACTAGCATTTCAACAAGCATTGCCGCGGTCGCACCGAGAAAATGGACCACTCGACCATCTGGTCGGCAGTTAAAGCCGGGGACATTGACACGCTGCGCGGTCTCATTATGCCCGGCGAACGGGTAGTAAGCATTAGAAAGCAGGTGGACGAAAATGGTTGGACCTTGCTGCACCACGCTGCCATGAGCCGGAATCTCGAGCTGGTCAAACTGGTGACGGAATTCTTCCATCCCGACCCGGACGTGGAGAACAATGACGGTATGACGGCGTTAGCGCTCGCCTGCCAAGAGCAATGCCCAGTCGGTATAATCATCTTTCTGATGGAAAGCATCAATGCGTTCGACGGACCATCGCCGCTCGAATACGCAGTGCTGCAAAATCGTGTAGACCTTGCCAAGGCAGTAATTGCGTACGAGACAAAACGGAAGGCTTTTTCCTCCGCTTCACTCCTGTACATCGTCACCATCCGGACGGGTGATCTGGAAATGTTGCAATGTTTGCTGGATGCACCCGAAAGTGCAGGGAAGGCATTTGTCACGGAGAAAAACGACGACTTGACGGGGCTGGAAGATTTTGCACAAAATGCGTCGTACGAGGTGGGAAAGAAAGTAGCTTGCTTTAAAATGTTGTTCAATCTATTGCACCCTATTGCGAACGAAGCTAGCAGACGCTACAATGTGAATGACATCCTAACGATGGCTTTGCTTAGCTTTGTGCCGGTCTCGTTAATACCTCACTTTATTGAGACGGAGCAGAAATGGGAAGAGCGGGCACCGATCCGTTCTTTGTATGAGCGCCTTCCGCACGGGTTTGACCTGCTTGCACTCACGGTGCTGTGCGAATGTGGACCGGTAACAGTCGAACGAGAGCAGCTTGAACCCACCCTGGAAGAAATGTGCCCGAAGCAATTTCAACGATTTTGGTACGTCCAGCTGGAGGAAATGTTCCTAAACGCCATCAAACCGGAGCTAAATGAAGCCGGTCCATCCCAGCCAGAGGCGCTGCAATTGCTGGAAGATTATGCACAATTCACCAGAACGATCACATTAGGGTTCTTCCGGACCGTTCTACGAGACAGCGTGCAGGGCGCTTTATGTGGACCACGGTCTATGCCGATGTATGAAGGGAAGCCAGATCAACCATCGGTCCTGAAAATGGAGCTGTACTCATTATCGTACCTCCGTGCCATCGAATGCATGATGACCATGTACAACCAGCCGGCCGATAGCATCGTCGAGGCGGTAATAGCTCGCGATGATCGGCACATGCGGGCGATCCTGATATTTCCACTGCTTCGGTACTGTACCACCCTGCTGATGCGACCGGACGAGGTTATTTTGGTTCATCTTAGAAACAATCGGCTACTGAACTGGGTTGTGCATCTGTTCGGCCCATGGAAAGCGATCCTGCGGCACGGCGGTAAACCCGTGCTGGAAGTTTTCTCCCTCAAACGCTTCGCCCGGGACGTTGTCCGAGAAGCCGTATGGCAGGGAGTGAAAGGAATGAGGGCAGCAAAATCTTCGTTCCTCGATCGGCTCAAGTCGCTGGATGTTCCGAGGGAATTGAACGACTACCTTAGGTATTGTGATTACAGCTCCACCAAGTACTTCCTGGAGCATATGGACGCTGCCACACGTTGGTTGCAGGCGTTCGAACATGGAACATTGCCCTATCCAGTTCGACACTAATTACCATTAAATTGCGCTCCAAACCTATCTGATCATAAAGTACAGAGTAGCTTTATGTTTCATGCAGGCATAGTTTTACGTTACTTGAAGAAATATATGAAATTCTCATACATTGTATCGTGTTTATTGTTCAAATTTTACAGACAAAATAGCTCTTGCCCGGATACAAAACGACACTGTACAATTAGAAGGGTTGTTTTTAACTTCAAACCGCGGCGCACTAGGAGTAACGTTTAACCGTCGCAAGGAGTGATGTTCTAATTCCTGGAATTTTTATCACACCTCATCCTGGCTTAGGAACTGATGTCAAATTTAACGTATAACAAATATCGAAATTTCCGTACATATCTCAGTTAAACATCAGCACTGAATTGCTATCATCGCCGCAAACAGCAAAGGATATTGACATTCAAATGTTCATAGTAAATAGACTGCATTAGTGTGGTTCAAAACGGCAAATATTTCTCCAGAAAGCACACTTTTGCGCTTAGTTCAACATAAATAATTCCACAGACAGTTTTGCCAGCAATCAAAAGTGGGTTTTTATAAGACCATTCTATAAAACCACTGGATAAGGCAATGTTTTATTTGCGTCCACCTTCATGAAATTTTCGACCGCATCGAAATGCTCAAGAAAGTACCGGATGGAACTGTAGTCGCAGTATCGAAGGTAGTCGCTCAACTCCTTCGGCACATCTAACGAGCTCAACCGTTCGAGGAAGCTGCACTGTGATGGTTCATTTTTTTCCACCCCTCGCCATACAGCATCCCGAACCACGTCCCTGGCGAAACGTTTGAGCGTGAACACTTCCAGCACCGGCTTACCGACGTACTGGCGGATCGCTTTCCATGGACCGAACAGATGCACAAACCAATTCATCAGCCGGTTGTTTTCTTCCACATCGACCCAGTCCGGTCGCATCAGCACAAAGTTACAGTACTTAAGAAACGGAAAGGCCTGCAACGCTCGATCGTACCAGCTATCTATGCACAGTATAAGCCCGACGAGGTCGTCCGCACTGCAGCCTTCCATGATCATAATGCACTCGATGGCACGGTGGAACGACGCTTGGTATAGCTGGTGTCTATTAATTGATATTTCCTGAAACACCCCCGACACGGCCTCGTGCAATCTGTACGAGGAGAACTTGAGCGTGATTGTTTCGGTGAATGCCGCAAAGTCTTGCAACAGCTGCATTGCTTCCAATGGAGATGGCGCATCATCTGCTTCGCTCGGTTCGAAAGCGTTGGCGAACATCTGCCTCAGTGGTGCAACCCATGATTCCCATTGAAACCGATGCAATTTTTCGAGCATTGTGTCTAGCTGCTCTCGTTCGATCGTCACCGGTCCATGTTCGCACAGCACGGCAAATGCGAGTATATCGTAGCCAACGGCGAGCAGGCGTTCGTACAGCGACATAATCGACGGGCGTGTTTCCCATTTCTTTTCCGTTTCAATGAAATACGGTATCAGCGAGGTCGCCTGAGTGCTAAGTATGGCCACGTTTACGATATCGTTCACATTGTAACGCACCGGATCCGCCGTGTGCGTGGCCGGGTGCAATACATTGAACAACATTTTAAAGCACTCCACCTTCGTTTCCAACGCGTACGCAGCGTTTTGAGCAAACAGCTCCATTCCCGTCAGGCCTTGGAATTGTTCCGTCACAAACGAATGGCCAGCATTGTGGAGAGCTTCTAGCATGTGCTGCAACAGCTCTAGATTGCCCGTTTTTACGGCCACAATGTATAGGGCTGGCGTAAAGTGTTTCGCCGGTTGCTCTGGGCGGGTTGCTTCATACGCAATCAAAGACTTTGCTAGCTCGACACGATTTTGAAATAGAACGTACTCCAACGGCGAAAGACTATCGTCCTTGGTGCTATGCTCCATCAGATAAATGATTATCTCTGCTGGACATTCCACTTGGCAGGCGTAAAGTAACGGTGTACCGCCGTCCTCGTTTGCAGCATTCGGATCCGGTTCGAAGTATTCCATCACCAGTTTGACCACCTCCAAGTTCCGGCTCGAGATCGCCAGAAGCAGCAAGCACCTTGGATGGGTTATATCGCCCTTTCGCAGAATCCCGGCGTTGATTAGCTCGTGCAGCCTGGCAATGTCTCCCGCTTCAACCGCCAAACAAATGTCCGAGTGATTTTTAACGCGCTCCAGTTCGTCCATGTTGAATGTGCAAGTGGATGATGAGTCAGCTACGTTTGGCACGACTGAAACCACGACATTATTGAACTTACTCGGAAAGGTAAGCGATGACTGAACAATAGAGCTACATACTTACAAATTAGAATTGTATCGACATTAGCTGAAGCGTATATCTAATGCAGATCCGTCTCGTTTTTGCTATCGCCGGTTTGTTTCTTTGAAATGCATGAATTGTTGTGACAATTTGCTTTGACAGTTGTTGCTTTGGAAACATATCCACATAGGCTGTGGTCTGAGCTCTGGTGCACTCGATATACAGGCAGTACCCGAGATACACGATTAATGGAGGCGTGAAAACGATCGCAAAATACCGCATATGTAGAAATTCCGCGTAAGTCGAATCTCGTGATTTTCAGCCGAAATACTTTTTACATACAACTTTTTTATATCGAGTTTGACAGTTGCAGGTTGAGCTCATCTAAATCACAAATCACACAAAATTACCTTGCGATTTTCAGCCTAGATTATTTTAGCCTCAAATCTAGAATTAGATTCAAGTACCTGCTCAAAAAAAATGCCAAAACAATGTGGTGTTTTGATTTATCCTAAAGGCCATGGGACCCTGTCCGTACTCGCTAGTGTAATTTTGATTTTCACTAGCGCATCTGGCGGCGGCTGACCGTAGCATTTTGCCAAACAATTTGGAGCCGCTTCAAAAATATGTTATTTTCCATGTTTTTTTTTACTTAAACTGGACTGGAAAAGGTTTGCAATTGATAGATGAATATGTTGTGCAAGTATTTCAGCCACTTTTACATAAAAAAACGATGAAAAAACTACTTAATTTTGAGATCCGGTACGACCATTCCCTCGATGGCCAGAAAAAGCTTCAGTCAGCCGCCGCCAGATGCGCTAGTGAAACTCAAAATTACACTAGCGAGTACAGACAGTGTCCCCCGGCCTTAAGGTACAACAATTATCCGCAGTACAGGCGTCCCCCGAGTTACGACCCCCTCGAGTTACGACGATTCGCACAGACGACGATTTTGATTGGTCATCGTTGTACAGGTGTCCCCCGAGATACGACTGTATTTGGGACCGAAAAAAAGTCCCAACGCAAGGCGTAAGTCGAAAAAGTCGTATGTCGAATATCTGTCAATGTAAAGTTTATAACCGATGTTGAAGAGTCGAAATCTATGATATCGTGTTTTTTATTTGAAACAATGTTCGATAATGTATTAATTTTACACAAAAAGTCGTTTATACGATATAGATATGCAATACCGGGTAGTTGTGGAATCTTTGGAAATTTGTGTGTAACGGTTATCAGCTCAGAAATTCAAAAATATACGTCAATTTCTTCTCAATGACAACTTTTTACTGCCAAAAATCAAAATCGTCGTATCTGCGAATCGTCGTAACTCGAGGGGGTCGTAACTCGGGGGACGCCTGTATTCGTAAACAGGAACAGCGTATCCGTATGCAAAACGTTTAATAAATTAATTGCAACCAGACTTTAGTGTATCTTATCTTTATAAAATTTCGTATGAGACCTTTATTTCGATAGTCTTATTGTGGTGTTAAAATAATGTTAATATTACACAATGGTTGCATTAAAAAAATGGACAACAATTGTCGATTTTTCATGGGTATCTTCTTAACCTGCACTAATAAAACGTTGATTACACTTTGAGCAGTAGTATCCCATTAGTAAGCACACAAAATTTGACACCTCTATCAGTCGAACTCTAACCATGATGGCCAAAAAAGTGAATCAAAAGCGTGCGCGATCAAACAATGGCACCCCATAGCGTCCAAAATGGACTCCGTGCGGAAGTTTGTGGACGTCTTGTATACTCGTTTCGGCATTTAGGTCGCCAACATCTTGGCAATATTAGGCAATAATCAAAGCATCGAAAGAAATCCCAGGTTCATTTTTGAGGTTTCAAAAGAAGTTGAAATGAAGACAGAGGGACTAGTGGCTACATTACTGCGTTTGCTGGATCGCGAGATCGATGCAACACACCAAACAGTAAAATAATACCTGGGCAACATGAATAAACAGATCAGGAATTAGAAATCGCATCCACTGGCTTCACAGTGGCAAATAATTACGCAAAAACTCAATGCAATCATTTCAGGTGAATTTTGACAGAATTTCGATATGACACCATAGTCCGCAAACTGGTCCAACATCCGTTACCTGTGTCCCATTGATTTTTTTTATGCAAAACTCTACTCTAACAATTTTGTAGCGAAAACTTAGGAGGAATTGATAAAAATCGAAGGTAGAACTTAAATCATGCATGTATTTGTCCACCATGGTGAAAATTCCTGATAATTGACGAAAGGCAATTCGCAAAGTCTTGAAGTTATTTGTGGAAGTAAGCATAAATAATTACCTTTCAACTACTCTTTTTCTGCAGCCGGCCGAAAATGGCATATTTTTTCATGCAAAAGTTACGGAGATATTGAACTCGAGTTCGAACATACTGAACGGTCCGTCATTCCATAGTACGTTAATTAAAGTTGAAAATATACGATGGTATAATATGGCATACTAAAAGATCTTCTGAAAGAAAAGAAATTACTGTGTACGAATCGTTTCTTCCCATCTTTCAAATTTCGCGGGCCGGAACAAATGTCGCGGCGGGCCGCATTTAGCCCGCGGGCCGGACTTTGCCGACCGCTGCCCTAAGGGAATACCGGCGTCGTGACACTCTTCCGGCTGATGCTGTTCAGATTTGGGGACCTCGGTGTTGTCGCGCTGAGCAGCGGTTGCTACTGCTCAAGGCCCTCACCGCGATGGCAATAATGCAGCGGTGATGATGATGCTGCTGTGCCGCTCGCTGCGACGGCGGCGATGGTGTGACGGTGATGATGATGCCGCGACGATGCTTGCCGATGATGATAATGCCGCGATAATGCTTACTCCAGGGCAGCAGAGATGTATTTCTGCGATGACAGGCGGCAGAGATGAAAATACTCGGGCGGCATAGTTCCTCGCCCTCCCACGATGCGTTGGCTCATCGCCCTTCTTTTACGATGTGGTTGCAGTTGGGGCGCAATTGGCGACGCCCGTTCGACTGCAGCCGGGACGGCATACTACCTGGTCCCCTCTGGACACTTTGGCTGTAGCCGAGGCGCAATTGGCGACGCCGGTTCAACTACAGCCAGGGCGACAGGGTTCGCGCCGATGTGGGACTGCTGTGTTGCAGCCGATGCAACTTGTGCGTTGCCGATCCTGTTGTGCTGCCGAGGCGGAATGTTACGTCGCCGTGATGTGAGGCAGGGCTCGAGCCGCGGCGGAGTTGCTGTCTCGCCGATTATGCGATGAGCTCGAGCCGGGGCGGTATTGCTCATCGCCGATGGATCCCTGTTGTGCTGCCGAGGCGGAATGTTACGTCGACGTGATGTGAATCAGGGCTCGAGCCTGGGTGGAATTTGTGCCTCGCCGATCATGTGTTGAGCTCGAGCCGGGCGGTATTGCTCGTCGTCGATGGATCCTTGCACTGCTGCTGCTGCAGCTGGGCGGAATGCGTCCTCGCCCGATGAAGCTGGGGCTGCAGCATGGGCGGATGTGACGCCCATCCGAAGATCCAGCACCAAGGCGGAAAGCTGCCTCGCCTGTGGTGCTGCTGGCGTTGCTGGGGCTGCAGCCCGACGACCTTCCTTGTCGCCGAGAGTGTGTGCTCGGTTGCCCATGTGGTCGCCAATGATGGGACGGCAGCCGGGGGCCTCGGTGTTGGGGGCGGTGCCGACCCAAATCGTTCGCGGTGTCCCGCAAGCACGGGGACTGGTGCCAACGCGATGGCCGCTGCGATGATGCAGCAAAAACGAGATGGGCCCGATCGCGATGGCGTCCGCGGGTTCTTGTTGGGATCCCCCTTACGCAGGAGAATCCCATCCTCGTCGCCAGTTGTTATGTTCCGCGGTTTACTACTTTATTACACGTATTACAACATATAAAATAAATAATAAAACACAATACAGAATACACTTTAAACTAACAAGTACGGTGGCCGCGCACCAGCCGCACCGAGCGCCCCTGCCGAGAGCTCCTGCTCGATCAGCTCGCAAACACACTCTGTCCGGCGCTCGGCACACACTAAGCCTTGCGCTGCTTAGTGTGTGCGACAGTGTGCGTGACACACTGTCGTCCTCCTGGACGTTGACCGGTGGCAACGCAACTGCCATGGCAAGTCCAGAGGTCGGCACGGCTGCCCACAACATGTAGCCATTTTATACTTAAATAATATAGATTTTTTATAGAATAACGTCACACAAATTTTGCTTTAGTTTTTCATAAAAAATCAAAGCTACGAATGTAAACTGAGCTCGACGGCATCGTGCATCGATAGAAAAAAGTCTAATTTACGAAGTCACCAAATCATAGCGCTTTCAATACACTTGATCACACACAAATTTACAATTTCAGGCGTATCGAGTACTAATCGAGCAAATATGAAAGAAAAAAAACAATTTCGAGCAAATGTCACTTGGGAAGGCTAATCAGCCACAAAGTTCCAAAGAGTACCATGTACTTGTTAACCTTCGTTTCTATGACCAAAAATACACCCTCATCTTTATGACCACCTACCCGGGTAGGTAATACATTTTAGAAGGGAATTCGTATTTTTATTGGTAAAAAAATGTCGTATTTTACTTATTCTATGCAGCTATAATAATAATACTTCTTTTTATGTTATAAATTTATGAAGTATGGCTTTTAGTTACATAAATTGATTGCAGAGCAATTAGATGAACTGACACTAATACACCGCCATGTCTTCCCGACTGTAGGGGCAATCATTTCAATCTATGTGGCTTTAGAAGAATATTAAGAGCTAGAAAACTTTTGGAATGGATTTTATAAATATAACTACATGCATTGCTATACATATCATTACAAAATAAGCGACTAATCGAAACCAAAATCCTTTATTTTATGTATTACCTACCCGGGTAGGTGGTTATAGAAGTAAGGGGTAAAAGTTGATTTTATTTTTTAAAGCACATTTAAAAAAATTAAAAAAATATGAATTTTTACCACTTTTTTAAAACATGTTTCTCTAGGCATTCTAGTTTTTTTTGGATCGATTTGATAATCCAATAAAAAGTTATCATAAAAAGAATAAGCTAAACATACCCGGGTAGGTGGTTATAGAAATGAAGGTTAAAAAGCGCCTTAGTTCCGCAAAGTACTTCTCATCTCTTGATCAGCCACAAAGTACGACATCGGAACGATTTTTTGTTAAATAGCCTCAAATCAGCTATAGAGTTCGAGCTGATTATTTGAGGTCGTGCTGGATCTCAAAATAAAGTATTATTTTCATCGTTTTCCATTGCGAAAATGGATGCAATGCGTGCCAAACATGTGTATCTATGTGTAACAAAACTTTTCTTTAAGTAAACGTAGTAAAAAACTAAAAAAGTAAAGTAAAGTAAACAAAACGTCCGATTTAAGTAAAACACATGGGAAAAACATATTTTCTGAAGCAGCTCCAAATTGTTTGGCAAAATGCTCCAGTCAGCCGCCACCAGGTGAAATATCAGCCTACAATCTAGCAACGGAAGGGCCAAATTTAGAAAACCGCGTATCTTCGAATCCGCGTATAAGAGGAACCGTGTCTCTCGGGGATTACCTGTACACACCGCATGTGTCAGTGCTCAGACCATAGCCTAAGTGGGTTTTTTTTCCAAACCGCCAAATGCCAAAGCAAATTGGCACAACAATCATGCATCATGCATTTCAAAGAAACAAACCGACAAACGCCGCCGTGTTCGCCGACAGAAACGAGAATACCGATCTGGATTAAATACACTCTGAAGCTAATGCTTGGGCCGGTCTGGTGGTACAGTCGTCAACTCGTACGACTTAACAACATGCCCGTCATGGGTTCAAGCACCGAATAGACCATGCCCCCATACGTAGGACAGACTATCCTGCTATAGTAACAATAAGTCACTGAAAGCCAAGCTCACAAGTAGTACAGGTACAGGCAGGCCTTGACCGACAACGGTAAAAGATTTTTCGTACAAGTGGCTACATTACTGGGTTATCTGGGCCGGGAGATCGATGCAACCCGACAAATAGTGAAATAGTACTTGGGAATCATAAACACAAATATCAGGAAGCATAAATCGCGTCCACTGGTTTTGCAATGTTTTATGTTTTGAACATTTATACACATTTATTACACTATTGAATAATACAAAACAATACATTGAAGTATGGGGCCGCGCGCACGAGCCGCACCGTGAGCCCTACCGGGTGCCCTGCTCGACCGGTAGCCTGTTAAACACTCTCTCGGGTTAGGTGCGCACTGCACACACTTAGCGCGCATCGCTAAGTGCGGCGTGGTAGTGTGCGTGAGCGCAGTGTCGATTCCTGGATGTCGACCAACAGCAGCGCAACTGCTACGGCGAATCCAGGGCTCGGCACGTCTATCCACAACACAATGGCAAACAGTAATGCCAAAACTCAATGCGTTAGGTGAGTTTCGGCAAAATTTTGACATGACACTGACCTATAGGCATGTCTTCGTCCATCGTGGCGAAAATTCGGAATAACTGATGAAAAGCAACTCCCAAGTCTTAGATTTATTTGTCCAAGGATACTTAAATAATTACCTTTCAAATGATGTACATGTAAAGAAATTATCTCTCTTATGTTGAGATACCAATTCAATACGTAGAAACCGTGCTTAATATATTCACATATACAACTGTACACTTGTAAATACCCTCAACTAGAATCTAGAATAAAAACCTCAGTTGAGCATTGGCAATCGACAGCAACGGTTGTGTTTACTGCGCTCGCTCGCATACGCTCAATATCTTAGTCCTTGTTCTACAGCCAGCCAAAAAAAAAAAGGGATTGTTTCCATGTAAACGTTACTGGGATATTGATCACGAGTTCGAACATATCAAACGATCCGTCATTCCATAGCACTTTAATTAGAGTTGAAAGAGTACGATGGTATAAAATGTTATTCTAAAAGATATTTCAAAATCAGTCAAAACCTTTCGCGGGCCGGATTGAATGTTGCGGCGAGCCGGACTTTGCCGATCGCTGATTTAATGTGCTGCTTTAAGTATGGGGCCCCGGTTTTCTGCAGCTCGGGGCCCTCGACAAAATGCAGTGAGTGAAGCGATGGGAAAAATGAATTCATTAAAAATAAGTCCTTTTGAAGTAGATGGTCAAAGTCCCATCGGGGGGTGGGGTGAGGGGGGGGAGGAATTGAAACGAAGTCGAACATCCACAATGACGGGGCCCCCTAGATCGCCGGGCGGCCCCTGGAGGCCGCCCAGTCCGCCCACCGTTTAACGTGCCATTGGCTACAAGGCAGCGATCGTTTCATCGGCAGCAAAGAAGCATTCCAATTTTACCTTCCGCTTGGTGAAGATGTTCGGTCAGTGGTTAGTTATGTTAGGTTGTGTATTTACTTTTACTTCTGAAATACAATGTAGGTAGATTGCTGATTATAGTATTTATTCGAGCATGGTAGATAAAAGCTATGAACTCGGTTACAGGCGATGATATCAATTGGGTCCTGCCGTACGAAAGATCTACTATTGATGGTATGTACAAAGAAGTTGTGCTCTTTCTATAAGTGAATGCATTCTCGTACAACACTGTCTCTAATTCGGGTTGTTGCAGATTGTAAGGTACGGTTTTACAAGCAAGCTGCCGCTAGTGCTGTGTTCCCATCAGGAGGAAAGCCTGCTTACTTGCGCGAGTTTGCCCACATTGCCGCCATCGATTGGACTAATGAAGATCAAAGTGGTTGCGATGGTTGTGTGGAGGATCGTTGATCTGGCAAAACTTCATTCTTACCGCGGCCCATTGCGCAGCTGACGATAAGTGAGTACCGGTCGAAGGATCTAATAGTTGAGATTTATCATTTTGATGGTCATTTTCTTTTCGGCTGCAAAGCAACGTTCCACCAGATGTAGCTCGTATGGGAGATATCAATACCTACAGCGATGAAGACGATCAGTTTGCGCAACAATTGAAGATAGTGGACATCATTCGCCACCCAATGCATCGATTTAGCTCGACGTATTACGATATTGCGCTCATGAAGCTGGAGCGAAATGTCACGTAAGAAAGACAGTAAAAGGAAAGTTGGAAGGCCATATGAGCGCATTTCAATTCAAGTTTCTATTTCTCAGCGTTCTTGACACGGTAGCACCGACCTGTCTTTGGCTGGACGATGAGATACGCTTCCCCGAGCTGTTGGCTGCTGGATGGGGCAGAACAGGATTCGGTAAGACGATCAAGCGAATGATGATGATGGAATCGATTGCACTAACTGTATGCTAATGTACTGTACCTAATTTAGCTGAGGATCAAACAAATGTTCTGTTGAAAGTGCAGCTCGCTCCAATCACCAATGACGAATGCTCGAGTTACTATGGTAAAGGTGATCATATGTTGCGAAACGGGCTTATGGATCATCAACTATGTGCAGGCGATGAAGAGATGGACACCTGCCAAGTAAGTCACTGTTTTGATTAATTGCCAACAAACCCCTTTCAATGTATGTGCTTAACCACATCAGGAAGACTCCGGAGGGCCACTGCATGCAAAACTTTTCAATGAATGGAAGTTAATTCCATTCCTAGTAGGAGTGACTTCGTTTGGGAAAGCCTGTGGCGTGTCAACGCCGGGTGTGTATGTGAGGGTCTCGAAGTTTGGTGATTGGATTATTGAAACACTTCAACGTCACGGCGAAATGACCACACGTTTCAAGTTTGAGCCGTTGGTTTGTGCTAATCGGTATTACAGTTTGTGCGAATATAAAGAGGACGTGAAGATTGTTTGGAATGGTCAAGAATCCATGGATTTTAGCAACAAATACTTCAGCCGTTTTGCCAGTAACTACATCGTAAACTTTACACGGCCGTTCTTGGAACAATCGCACTACAGGAATTGCTGTGGAAAGCTGATCGAACGTAGCGTAGTGTTAACGTTAGCTGAATGTGTTGCTAACAAATGGTTAGTACGGTGCCTTTGGCCATCAAATATAGCTTACAATGTTACACTCATTATCAATTACAGATCAAGACCAACGCAGGTGGTTCTGTAGGATGGCAATACTATAGACGTGTCCGAAATCATCATCCATCCGATGTACGATTCCTCTTTTTCACCATACTACAACAATATCGCTGTGGTGAAACTCAAATCATTTGCACCGATTGCACCACATTGTGCATGGTGTGGACACGCCAACCCTAATCAGACGATATTTCTTACAGGACAACAACTGATACCCGAAGAGCACTCGAGCGGTATGGAATAGCAACGATAACTTTGTTGTACGTTTAATTACAAAACAAACTTATTTCCGTTTAAGAACTTCACCATTTTAGACTGATGACTCGCGTCTGAGAGCGTTCGTCCGATCAATGTCATCTAGCAACACAGTACTCCGGTCTTCTGCTAAACGGTCTGCAAGACGAGCATTTGTGCTTTGCTAATCAGCCCTTCCTTGTTCCGGATTCTTGTGACACCATATTGGGAAGTCCAATCGAAAAAGACAAGGATGGACATCCATGGAATCAACTTGTTTGGTCGCGATAATGGATTTGGAGAACCGGCTGTAGGTGTAAGGCTCAGTGCGCACAAAGCATGGCTTGAATCGGTGCTCCTGCCACACTCCAAAAGTGAGACATTTGTTTACATTGATCCTGATCTGGAACCTGGCACTAAATGTGGCTAGGCCGATGGGACGAGAGAAACTTGTATTGCTGAGCCAGATTGTCCTGTTTTTCGTTCACAATTGCAACAAAGACAACAGACTACATTCTGCTCACATAGGAATAACGTTTGTTGTCCTAACACAGCAACCAATTCTCGAATGATGGCAATAGAAAAAGAAATCAACGAGTGTGAGGAGCGCTATCGACACTTAAGAACTGATCGACAGAATGGAAGTTCTCATGCCGTGAGTAGCTCACAACGAATGGAAAAGAAAAACAAATAGTTTTATAGAAAAAATGAGGTTCTTTGTAGATTGAGATAGGATGGCAAGATGAACGCAACACAACGTATGGATGTTACGGATACCTCATCAGTACACGTGGCGTTGTTTTGTCTGCATCCTGTTTGTTGGAAAGAGGAGGGATGCCGAACATTGCGCGTATAGGAGGAATCGATTCATTGGACATCTCACGCGTTATTCCTATAGATAAAGTGACCATTCATCCCAACTATAACCCGGCAAAACCAAAGCACAACATAGCAATTCTCAAACTGGAATCGGTCGTCGAACCAACTGAAAGCGTTTTCCCTACGTGTCTTTGGCAGAATGTTACCCACTCGCCGATCAAGCAGAGGGTTTTGGATTTTGGTACGTAAGCAAAGTAGCAATATTTATAGCTAGTTGTGTTCAACTTCATCATCATTATCATTATTATAGCTTCCAAACGATATGATCCCATGCATCCAATGTACAAGAGTGACTGTGAGGCTCTTTTGAATGGTACATTCGATGAACCTGAAACAATCTGCATGAATCCAGGAATAACTCCCTAGGAAAGCCTTTTTTACCACTTTTTTTTACAAATAGAATACATAAGTGGTTCTGTATCCAAACGCTGCTACAAAGCTGGAAGTCCGATCGTATGGAGAAAGGCGCTGAATGACACTGGTTACGTAGAATATCTCGTGCACCTTTACAGCTATGGAAGTTGCAAATCCAACATCCCGCGCGTAGTGGCGCGTGTCGCTGCGTACATCGAGTGGTTCAAGGAAGTGTTGCAGTACTGATGATTGGTGACAGTGCGTTAATTGAATGAAATTATTGAACGAAAATGATTCTTTTTTCGCATTGCGATCCTCGTTCGAAATCGCCTAGATCCCGGGATTTCCTGGCTTAACTGACATCAAATCCTGCCATTCAAATGTGCAGTCCTACTGCTTCGCCTATGTTCGCCTAATAGCCGTAGTTTGGAGGCCCGTGATCTATTTGATGGACCATAGCGTACGTAATGAAAGTGTGTCACTGCTGGACAGAATATTAGCGACAGACCCCCCCCCGTTTCGCTAAAATTTTAGAACCTGTGACTGATGATCGAAGGGGCCCCCGACGGCATTTCAAGTTTACTGTTCAATCTCTCAACAGCAAGTTTAGAGCCGCTAGCCCCCCCCCCCCCCCCCGGCCCAACAACATTTTCCATTTACAGGGGGCCTCAACTCGTCTTTCCGCCTAGGGTCCCCTATACCCTTAATCCGCCACTAATTAGACTATTGTTAGTTCGATTCCGACTCTGCCAAAATGGAACCACTAGATTCGCCCGGAGTCGGAGTGGCCCGGAGCCGTCCGGATTTGTCCGGTGTCGTTCGGTTTAGGTTTAGAAAAAGGTCCATATTATTATTTCCATTGCCGTATGAGTTTCAATAAACCCAATGCTTTCACTAAGCGTATAAACCACTTACTTCCCATCTCCACTGTTTTCCGGTTCAGTTTTCAATGTGAGCAGCATTATTCAAAATTTTCAATATGTTTTTCAACAGCTGCCATTATTTGTGATAGCTGGGCTGGGTTGAAAAACCCTCGCATGATTGTTGAATAATGCCGTGCTGGTGCGCGTTGAATAACGCGTCGAGCAGCTACACGAATAAACTAGCTAAATTTTCTCAATAGTTACGATTTCTTTCTTATTTTATACTCATCCATTTTTACACGCCCCACACCACGCCTGTGTGATGTGATGTCAGGTGAAGTGTTTTATTAACGAAAATAATTTATTTTCCTTCACACTCTCCGCACAACGCTCGTTTCCAGTGTAAAAAATAAAGCCCGAAACAGCCGGCGTTGGTAAAATTGCGTTCAATTATAATTTAATAAAAAAAAAGTAAACGAACCTACACACTTCTTATTGGGAATTATACACGCGCACAGCAAAAGTTCCACGATTTCAGTTGGATGTATATATGTTAACAGAAAAAAGCAATCCAAACCCTAGTTGGAATTTTACACAGTCTAATTGGGAGCAAGAAAAAATATGGATGAAAATCCTACCTAGATAATTCAGCTTAGCAAAAACAAACACGTGCAACATAAATTCAACAAGTCTCTCTCTCTTCAACGTTGATATAACACAGGGTTCGCGGTTTTGGTGCAAGATACTTGCAAACAACAGAACAAAAGAAGATGAAGATGAAGGCGAAGCAAGCAAACAGTAAATTTGGTTGTGGTTTTGATTATGGATTGCTTTGGGAGCTCAAAGTAAAACAGCGGCCAGCAGCATACGAGTAGCCAGCAGTGTTGTATGTTGTGCCCGATATGCGCGCCACTATTCGATCACAGTGTTGATGTTGAGGGTTTGTTCCCGCTCGTCGTAGATACACTTTGCAAAATTTACCTATAATAGACAGGTGGGAAACAACGTTCATTAGAGCAATGAATTCCGCCCTCGATTCTCGATACAAACTGCAAATCCACTTACATGATAGCAAATCTTCTTCGCAATCTCCTCGTTCTGGCAGCGCACGCGTGGTCTTTTAACCATTTCCGGCGCACTCGGCGTGAGCGACGACTTTGACGGCAGCGATAGACAGAACTCGATGTACGTGACCGGTTTGCGTGTTCCTCCGCTGGAACGGCCCCCCGAGCCTTGGGAGGCCCCCGACGGTAGGTCGGCGGGCTGCACGGTAAGCGGCTGGCAGGAGATGATCTCACTCATCGGATAGTTAAACACGATCATCGTCGTTTCGTCGTTCTTCGAAAAGCCCCACACATTTTCCGCCGACACTAGCAGACGCATCTTCGAGTCCTTCGTGTCTAGCAGGCACGGTTCGTACGCCATGAACTGTTCGGCAAAGTTGCGCTTGTTGATCAGGAACAGGTACTGCTGGCCCGTGCTCTGCAGGTACGAGTACGGTGGCAACAGACCACCCGGGGCGCCCGTCACCGTGCGTGGCGGTCGCTTTCGCTCCGGTAGTATGCGGTTCGAGCCCTTGCTCTGTTCGCGTACAGCATTGGCCGTCTCGGAAGCCAGATCTAGCACACCGATCACGGGCTTGGTCACCGTACCGACCAGCCCCTTGCCGAGCCCGGTTATGAACCCAGACAGCCCATCGCTGGCCGTACCCTGGTAGGTGTGCTTCACGATGCTGGTCACGCCGCCCAGCAACCCGAAGGTGAAGCCACGGAAACCGGCCACCAGATGGTCACCGGTCGTACCGCTCCCACTGCCGCCCGACACGTCCAGTATGCGTTGGCGCGTTTCCACGTGCTCGTCGTCAAACACGACCTTGCCCAGCCCGTCGGAAATGGTTTCCGTAAGCTTGGCGGTCGAGTTGGAAATGCCGTGCGTGACGTTCTTTACCAGCGACGAGATCGACCCTTCGAGCAGCAGCCCCGAGAAGCCCTCGGACAGATCGTTCGCAAAACCGAGCGGATTGCCGAGAAAGTCCACGCTGCCCAGTATCGAGGCGGCCTGCCATTTCAGTTCCTGCTTGTAGTGCGCCTTGATCGCGCTCACGTACGCATCCATCGTCTCGAAGTGGTACTTGTGCGCAAACTGCTCAAAGTTGATGACCGCATCCTCGAACTTGATGAAGGTAAACCCGAGATTGCGCTTGATTTCGGCAAACTCGGCCGTCAGCTTGCTGGCCGTCACGAAGCTGAGCCGAATCTGGGCCGGTATGATGCGAAGATCACCAAAGTAGTAGCGCTTCACGTTGCTATCCAGCACCTTGTACACAATCTTCTGCGCTTCATAGTCCGTCTCGTCCGGCAGGGTCGTCGGATCGACGGTAGGTTTGGCAAAGCCAAAGAATTTCACCATCCGCAGAAACAGCCGCTCCTCCAGGTAGACGGCCACCGGTCGGATGCTCACGATAAAGTGCTCGAATATGACCGCGTTCGTGTTGGGCGAGGGAAGCTGCTTCACGTTGAGCTGCAGCGAGGACCCACCGCTGCCGACGCCGCCACTGCTGCCGTGCTGGTCGGCGGCTCCACCAGAACCACCGATCGTGTACAGCATTATCGGGCAGGACGTCTCGAACAGCTGATTGTCGATCTGCATGTCGCCGACGGAAAAGTCCAGCGAGTTCACTGCCGGCGTGCGGATGCACTCCATGTGAATGTTTTCCAGCGTCACGTAAGCCAACTCTTCGCACGGCTGGTTCGAGATGAGCGACAGCCCAATGCCCTTGCGCAGCTTCAGCTGCACGTGGTACTCCTGGATGTCCTTGCCGGACTGGTTGCTGCCATTACCGCCCGTGTCCGACGAAACGCTGCGCCCGCTATTGAATATGTGCGAAACGTGCTTCCAGCTCGAGTCGAGCGTCAGCTCACCGCGCCCGCCCGCCTTCACGTCCCGTATCTGGATGGATTTGATCGGCCCGTCCATGCGGTACGAGACGGACAGGCAGCCGGACCCGGGTCGAAGCTTCTGCCGCTCGATCGCCTGTTCGTACGGCACGCCGCACTGAGTGAGCACCTTCGTGTCGGACACACACATCCCGAGCACCGCTTCCGAGCCGGCCCGCAGGCCAAAAAAGCCTCCCCGCGCCTGCACGCACATGTTAGAATGTTCGCACATCAGCCGCCCGTCCTCGGTAAAGTGCCAGGTTTGGGTTGAGCGGCGCTGCCTGTTGGCCGGTCGCACTACCAGCGCGATGTATTGCATCGGCTGCGGTGGCTTTTCGAGATCCAGCACGTACCGGGGCTGCTTGCGGCCCGGTTCGCTCGGTGGCGATGTGCCTTCGTGCTCGAGCTGCTTCTCATTGTTCATGCGCCACAGCTGCGACCGATCGCCGGCCTGTTTGCGCACGAGCAGCACCCGCCCATCGACCACGCCGAGTACGAGCTGCTGCGAGCGCACCTCAAACCGGCCGTCCTCCTCCTCCTGTAGGCCCGTCTCGAACGTCTGGCTGAAGGCGATGTAGATGAAGTTTTCGTACATCAGCCGGAACGGTTCGAACCCGTCCAGCCGACAGTTGGAGTAGTCTCCGCCGGGCGCTTCCAGCTGCAGATAGGGCGCCCCCGTCGGTTCGTCCAGCACGTACGCGATCGAGCACTGCGGGCGGACGACCGTCTTGAAGGTCGCCTTCATGTCGGCCTGCGCGAACGTGATCGGCACGTGCGAGTAGTTGTCCAGCCGGATCGGGGGCGGTAAGGCTTGCGCATCGCTAAAGATCATGAAGTACGTCGCGCCGTGCAGGATCGTTTCGAGGCGCAGAAAATGCATCGCTCCGTTCGTGTTGCGGATGTTTATGTACAGGCTGAGCCCGGTACTGGTGATGGGTATGCCGCCCGACCAGAGACACTCCGGCACCTCGGGCAGCCGGACGCACAGTTCGTGCTCGCGCTCCAACCGCGGCCAGTGGAATGGAATGTGACAGCCGGGTACGGCCTCAATGCATGCCGCCGCCGACGACGACGACGATGAGGTGGAGGACGAGCGAGCCACCATCGTGGGATCGTACACGGTCGTCGTGTCTACGAGACATTTCTGCAGCACCTGCAGCGTGTAGCTGCTCCGATTGTACAGCTGGTAGCGGGGCGAAAACGTCACGATCGAGGTTTGCCCGTATTTGCCTCGCGCTCGCCGCACCTCGATACCGATGATGAAAGTTTCCGACGGGCCGCGCAGCTGCCGATGCTGGGTGCCCTGCTCCAGCTTGAACGGTTGGCACCAGTTCGGGCTGCCGCCGAACCGACGGCCCAGCCGCATCGTCACACTGCCCGAGCAGCCCGGATCGCTGAACGCAAACATGAACGGGGTGATCATGCGCGCCTCCTCGTTTTCGCTAAACTGCCCCGCACACTCCGTGTCGAGATCGTCCTGCCGGAACACTAGCGGCAGGCCGGTCCGGTTCACTAGCCAGTACGGTGCGCCGATCGATATCTGCACGCCGCGTCCCCGAACCACCACGATCGTGGCGGACAGCTTCAGCATCCGCCCGCCCATATCGAACAGCCGCACGTCCAGCGTGGTCGAACCGTACGTTCCGGCCGGGATGGTGATCTGTCCCGCGTTCGGGTAGCTGTCCAGCGTAAGGGACAGTGCAATCGGCTGCTCAATATCTACCTCGGTAATGCGGGCCGTGTCGGAGGAGGAAATGCGCCCCTGGCTGCCAGACGGCAGCCGGTACAGTAGTTCGCACGGCAACAGATTGTGGATGCGCATCGGTGGGAAAATCGTAATCACGTGCCCGGGCAGATGTACCACGTCCTTGCTCGGGTACGGCTCCTTGCGAATGGCCAGCAGCATTTTGCACGTTTTGTCGCGCGGGCCTCGGCAGCTGCGCAGCTCCTGATAAATCTCGCCCGGCTCGATCGCGTCGGCCCACTGGATGCCACGGTCCGTAAACTGGAAGCCACCGTGCGCGAGCGACTTTGGAATGTCGAAGCGCTGCAGCAGCGTCCAACCTTCGCTCGAACTGCTAGCCTGCGAACCGGGCACGGGGGAAGGGGCGGAAGACGTCAGCATGTTCATCGCGTCATCCAGGGCGGCACCGAGCAGTGGTCGGAAGTACAGCACGGCGTGCACGTGCGTCAGCGGCACGTGCAGCAGCTCGTTCGAGTGCAGAATGGCCGTCTTGGTTTCGGGCCAGTGGCGAATGTTCAGATGGCCGAACAGGTGCTCCATCTTGACCAGCACCGGCAGGTCTAGCTTGTTGATGAGCTTCAATGCCGACCGGACGGTGATCAGCTTCTGGGCCGAACCTTCCATCGTCACGCCAAACACTATCCGGGCACGGGGCATTTGCGAGTAGTCGGCGACCGCAGCGCTGCACATGTCGGGCCGCGCATGTCGGAAGTAGGTTCCCACGCGATCCACCGACACGGGACCGACCTCCTGCCAACCCTCCACTCGCACGGCTATCTGGTGCAGGTTCATCTTGTGGCTGTCACGATGGCGCGCCTTATTGCGCGTACCGTACGAGAATGTAGCTACGCCGCCCGGTTCCACCAGCGTCCAGTTCGCTTCCGGCGGCACGTTCGGTAACGAACCGACGATACCGCCCCGTCCCCGCGTAGATGAGATAAGCTCGGAGGAAATCAACGTCGTGTACCATAACCGTACGCCCGTATCGTTTTTGATCGCGAACGGTATGAAAGGAGCTCGCTGTCGATAGCTGGCAATGGTGGACGAGTTGGAGATTGCATTGGCTCCGTTCGTTTTTCCATTCGCACCGTCCGAATCGACGTAATAATCCTGCATCCAGTTGTCCTTCACGAGCGCGAACAGTTCAATCAACGTGCTGGTAATGTTCAGCCGCAGCGTGTCGTTGCTTTCCACGCGCATGTTCAACCGATTGCCCCCCGTACCGATCGGCGAATCGGTATCGATCGCCAAACTGTAGCCCCATTTCGCTTCCAGCTTCCACGATTCGATCATCGGTTCCCAGCCGCTCAGGACGCGATTGTAGTAGTCCACCGCGAACACGCCCGCCATGCGGCCTGCATTGTAGCCGGAGAACGTTGCTGCCAGAGCGTCCACCGCAACCGCGACGGTTGGATCCGCGGACGAGGGCGCGTCCGGCAGATGAGCGGCCGAACCGTGCACTGGTCCAAGCTCCTGCCGCAGATCGAGCTTGCTAAGCGAAAGCTCCACCAGCGGTACATCCGCATCACGGCAATCGTCGATGACGCAGATCGAAATGCAGGGCGATTTCATCTCGATGGCAATGATGTTGAGTGCACCCGCCGTGTTACCACCCTTGCCCGCTCCCGCCCCACCCGCGCTGCCCGTGCTTCCTACGCTGCTGCTATGCATAAGGCCACGTTCGTCGTGTCGGCGGGGTTCTTTGTTTTGCGTTAACCACAGGGCCGCCTCGTCCAGCTGGTGGCTGCAACGTTCGAGTGCAAGCAAGCAGTCCTCCTTTCGAAATCCCAGGTGGATTAACTTTTCCACCGCCCTAGAGTTGGCCGCTGACGGTACGCTGCCACCGGCCGAGTCGATACTTCCGCCCTTCCAGTGACCTTCGCTTGTTCTACGCTCTTGCTGCTGTTTATGATCGCGCGCGTTTTTCGTCTGCTTCGGCAACGATTCCAGCATCTGCCGGAACATGCGCACATCGTGATAGGACAAGCGAATACACAGCTGTTTCTGCATTTGAATCTAACGTTGGAAGAGCGTCAAAATGAGCGAAAAAAAACACATTAATATAATTCTATTGTTTGTTGTAGCTGTATGCTTACTTCTAGTACACCCTTCTTTACGTCCATGTTGATCGTGACTGGATCGATGATGGACAGTGCCGTACGTTCTTCGGCACCCAGAATGCACGAAAACACCTCCAGATTGTTCAGATTGATTGACAGCGTTTTGTTCACCTCGAACGGACGGTACGACACAACCGTTGTACTCTGCCAATGCAAGAATAAGCATTAAGAAACAGTGAAACACAACGCCGCTAAAGCTACACCTACCTTTAATATGACCGCATTCGTGTCGTGCTGGTTCGTTTTCTCCACAAACACCAGCTCCGAGTCCGTTATGTTAAGCTTCAGCTCCATACGATTGTCCTCGACCGGTGTCGGTACCCTCTGTACGGCGTTTCGCAGCCCGGCATCGATCGACCGATCGGCCCATTGCAGCGTTCCACCCGTTCCACTGTCGAGCCCGTCCACCAGCAGCGGCTGCGGTGGTGGCGGGTCCTCCTGCTGCAGTATAAAGTCACGCGCATTCTCCAACCAATCCAGAATGGCCATCAGGCGCATATTGTTCAGCAGGATGGTAAATTTGGTCAAGTCCTTGCGCCGTCGGCTGTGTATTTCCGCCTGCACAAGCTCCGTGCCCGGTTCGCTCCGAATCGGCTGTAGAATGTTCGGGAACACGTTCAACACTTCGGTGCTGCCGGTGCGCGACAGTCCCGGGCCCGGTTTTACCGGACACTGTCGCTCCGAGGGTAAGAATCGTGTATCGATTAGCTGGATCTGTTGCGACACTAGATCGATGTCTTGCGCACCATCGCTAAAGCAGTCGACCAGCAGCTTGGATTTGATAAAGTTTACACAGGCGAGTGGTTCCGTGGTGCCGCAGTAATCGTCGTCGATGGTTTGCACCAACCGTACGGACACGTCAAGCAGTTCGAGATTGATGGACAGATTCTTCCACACCTCCTCCGGCGCATCCTGTGCATCGACTGCGTTTAGGCTGAGCGTGCTGTTCGGGATGGAGAAGGCACGCAGATACAGTTCGTCGATCGACTCGCCGAGATTGTGCGACAGGAAGCCCCGTATCAGTCGGTACTGCTGCAGATCGAGCAGGGCATCCAGCTTCGTCAGTTTTCCGTGCACCGTAATGTCTGGAACTGGAGAAATCCAAAAAAATAGTTACAATATGCACAACGCACCA
This sequence comes from Anopheles merus, assembly GCF_017562075.2. Taxonomy (NCBI): domain Eukaryota; kingdom Metazoa; phylum Arthropoda; class Insecta; order Diptera; family Culicidae; genus Anopheles; species Anopheles merus. The sequence goes on from NC_054084.1 coordinate 41,828,599, forward strand.
AAAACCGTATAACTCACCGAAATGACTGGTAAGCGAATCGAGATTCCTTTCCACCTCTAGCTTAAGGTGACACTTCTCTTTCAGTAAACTTGGTCCCTTCTTTACCAGCCTGTATCCCTTCATGTCGATTCCGGATGCGACACCGGACGTGGATTGTGACGGAATTGTAATGAACCGTTCCTCCGGTTCCGCCTCCATGCGGGCGGCAAAGATGTCCGTGTGGAACAGGTTCACGTGCATTACGTCGAGGACTTCCCGGTCAAGAGCGCTCAGCCGGAACTCATTCGTTAGCGTAAACTCACCGAGATCGGCCACGATCACTTGATCGCTGTTGTAGCTCATCGGCAGTAAAATGATTGGTGCTCCCGCATTGATCGCCAATCCGAGCTGCGTCGGACGTTGATTGTGGTACGCACGAACGTCAGACGGTTTGATCTTCCTCATCATAGGCTACAAAAGGGAGGGAATTAAAATCACAATTAGCATGAAATTCAATCCGCGAAAACACAGATCAATTGCTTACCGTTTGTAGATGGGAAAACTCCTTGAAGAACAGCTGTATCTCGGCAATAAACCGTTTCGTGTGCGTGTACCGTACCGATGACATCGTGATCGTTAGCTGTGCATCCTTCTGCAGACCCCTGACGGTGCCCTTGGCTGCATCACGCACGTACTTGAAGCTGAGCGCTTCGCTGCCGGTCGTCATGAACTTTTCCCTGTACAGTGTGCCGTACGGTGTCAGGTCGCTTAGTGTTATCGAGCCGAGGCTACCCTCGACCTGTTTCGCTTGGCCACGTTTCGAGATCGTGAGCTGCGCGTTCGACACGTTCGCTTTCGCTATTTCACTCGTCGGTTTTGCCAACACCAAGCTTAACGATCGTACCGATATCTCGAGCTTCGATTGTCCGGCAACGGTTTGCTGCTGTCCTGATTTCAGTTGATTCGGCGTACCGGTGGTCTCACCAGCTGTACCCTCTTTTCGGTGCACTCCATCGGACCGCCTTTCGGAGTATTGCGAGGGTTCCGGCGACTTATCCGAGCTTGATCCACCTTCCGCATCATCCGACAGCAGTCCGAAAAAGTCCAACAGTACGAACCAACTCTCCACCGACACGATCAGATCGAGACTGTTGAAATCGATCAAGCTGGACTGCTGCAGGGAACCGAACTGGGTGGCAAACGTGGGACAGGATGGATCCACCAGCACCGAACTGTAGATGACTAGATTTTCCTCCGGTTGCAGGCGCGATCCCGCCTGGGGTCGATGCACCGACGGCGAAGGTGGCGGTGTGTCCGGGCAGAGTGATTTGTTCGTCGCAAGAAAAGAAAATCCCATCCTATCCTCCAGGTTGGTGGGCAACGAGTTGGGCAACCCGTCCCCCATTCCCAGCAGCAACCCCACTGGGTTCGGACACGAGTGCGAAGCGAACGAGGATGCGTTCAACCGGTCGTTTGAATCGCGCTCGGCCGACGTCACCACCATGTAGCGGTTTTTCGCCGTATCCGACTGCAGCAGATCCTCCATCAGCAGGGAGCGGAGTGAAATTTTCACGTGCGTTTCATACTGGTTGCGTTTGTCGAAGTCGACGCAAAAATCGCGGAATGATATCTGCACCAACGCTTCACTACGGTTCCCGTTCAGCTGGATGATGAACGCCGGCAGCTTGAAGTGTACGCGAATGCTGATGGCAGCGGACATACCACTCCCTGCTGCCGTCCGTTGCTCCACGTCCAAGCTGGATTGATAGAACAGGCCCTGGCGCGCTTTCGATGGCATCGGGAAGCTGTGGAACGAAAGCGACTCTTCGGCAATTTCGGTCACCTTTTCCAGCGTTGTCGGTACTTCACTCGGTGGGCGGACTAGGTCTTTCGGTATCTTGAACAGATTGTCGATTGTCTCGAGCAGCTGCTCGTACTGCTGGCGCTTCAGCGACAGCCTGAGCGGCTTCACCACGCATCCCACTATCCGGAAGCCATCGCTTTCCTCATCGCCGCAAATTGGATCGCTTCCCTGCTCGCGGCATATCTCCAAGCTGAAGATCGTATCGTGTATGATTGGGATGGCGTTCTCCTTGCACGAGTAAAACTCTTCTGCTCGGGGCAATCCGGCAAACCGGAACCCTTTCCGATTGGTCGTATCCAACGAGTATAGATTTATGTTGCGGAAATCGATCTTATACCGATCCAGGCTGGATGCGGTGACACTGTGACGCCTGGCACCGCCTGGTTCTATCCCATCCCCGGCTATACTATCAATAAACTCCGTAGAATCTTCCTTTGCAAAGCGTATCCTGCTGCTTGCGGTGTTGTTGTTACCCTCTGTCGCACCATCCGTCGGTTCGTAGATGCCGTCCAGATCGCTTAGATTGCAGTCGACCGATGTGCGATCAGCACCACTGAACAGATACCCTCCGCCCATCTCTTCCTGTCCACTAGGCGGGGGACTGGCGGAAAGGTTCACCACTATTCGCTCTTGGGAGGAGTTGGGCGACGCTCCGCCGGACGTTTGGTCCGTGTTGCTTACCGTGATGCGTCCCAGATGTGCAACCAGGACCTGCGGACTGCTGCTGCTCCGTGGAAGAATGAGCACGGGCGTGTCCAGTGTAATGTCCACCTTCAGCGTGTAGTCTGAGTTTAGCAGGACATCCTGCGTCCTGGACAGCGACACGGTACGCTGACGGCGCACCCGTCTCGGCGAAGCGTAGATGCTTTCGGGCCGGCTGCCAGTTAGATCCGAGCGCGACTGCACCAGCCCCAGTGCCATGTCGGTAGCTTTTTCGCGGATGGAGCGGGCCAAATTTTTAAGATAGTGCTTAAACTCCGTCGCGCACCAGCTGAGCTCCTGCATAAAGCGGGCACAGTGAATGAACCACACCGAGGCCATCTTCACCCGGATATCGATGCACGCGTGCAAATCCTTCGAAACGCAGAACGATAGCGCTTGCCTTTCCTCGTGCATCCCGTCCGCCGTCGTCGTACCGTGAGGGTGGTTAGCCCGTTTTGGTCCCAACCCGGTACCGTACACCTCCTGTGCCAGCGAGGCCATAAGATCCGGTCCAGCCGAATCGGCGGCATCGAAGCGGGCGGACGGTACGGACGCCGCCGTATCCGTCAGCGGATCTTTGCCGACGGAAAGTATACGCTGATGGTTTACACCTTCCGGCGTTAGGTCCAGCACTTGCAGGCCGCCGAGCGATCCCTCGACGGTGATGTCACTACCCAGGGTGGCATGAATTTTTGCCTCCGACATCGTAAACGTGCCCACCTTTCGTCCAACAAGATAGTTGTCCCTTATCAGTGCCCGCAGCACAAGCACGTTCAGGCGATGAAAATCGAACGTTATTTCTAGCCGCACCGGAGCGGGCGTAGTATCGGTGGATGACGAAACGGACGGTCGCCGAGCTGTGCTGGATGGAGTCATTTGTGATGGTTGAGTAGATGCCGGTTTTGGATGCGCTTTATCTGTATCGTCTCCGTAAGCTCCGTCACCGTTCCACATTCCAGCGGACTGGTCGGGTGGCGCCGGAACCGGTACCGGAATGACACGCTTGATAAAGCCCAGCAGCTCTACGATCGTTTCTTGGTTAGCTGAAAAAAATAAATAATTTTATTAACGTTACTTCTTCCATCGCAGCATGCGATCTACGCGCACAACAACCCTTACCAATAATGTCCAAGTTGTTGAACTGTATGTTTGCCACCTGCAGCTTGTCTTCCGGCCGTTCCGCAGTCACGAACACAATCTCCACCGTGATCAGCGCATCTAGATCGCCCATCGTGGCCGCATTCCATGTGGGAGAAGTGGCTGTTTTACAACGTTCACACATACACGCACACACATACGCACACAGGCACGCAAAGGCATCGTTCAAGGGTGGGGGATGTGGGTTGGGGGTTGGGTTTCGTATTTTGTTTTGTTTTTTTTGGGTGAGCGCCAAACAAAACAAACCGATAGAAAATAAACAAAATCGTAACAAAAACCGATAACAAACCAGCCGGCGGCCACAGCGACCAACAGTAACACACGAAAATGATTTTTTTTTTGTTTTTGCATCCGGGGTTGGTCCAATAATGAGAAACACATGAGAAGAAAAGAAAAGAAAACGAACGAGAAAAGAAAAATAATGTAAGTGATGCGTGCATGCATTAAATCGAGGAAGCGAAATCGATGTGGAACTTCAACACGGTCTAATTTTAGACATTCTAAAACGATCGAATGTAACCTGCCTTAAGCATATCCCGTGAGCAAGTGTCAACGACCACACGGGAAGGATATGATACGGGCAACAAATGAAAATGCTACAAATTATTTACAATTGCAATTGTGTGGAAGCAAACTGAATGAAAATAAGTACTCAATCAATAATAATGGCGCTGTAAGATTGAAAGGCAAAAAATGCATCCATTCACTCGCTTTACCTCTTTGCAAGTTGCTCAGTGCCTTCGAAATCGTCAACGGACTGGTTGGGCGTCGATACTCCATGTTTGGATCTGGTGACGCCGGAGAGCAGGGAGAGCATGGTTCACTCTGTCGAAGACTGCCGGATAAGCTGTCCATGCTGGGAAATAATTAAAAACCTCATTAAACTTTTGCTACTCCTTTAGAGGGTTCTCTAAGACCAGAAAACTTACCCCACGTGTCTGTGGCTTGCAATAAGCAACTCGAAATCCTGCCCAAACGATTGCATCGCGTCGACTAGCAGTAGCCCGTGCACGGACAGTGTCAGGCTTATATCTTCCGGCCGTTGGCTGTAGCCAGCCTTTACGCCCGACACCTGCAGCTCAGCCACACTGCGACCGCGCGATTGTACCTCCAACGACATCTGGTCGATCGTAAACTGAAACACAACAATATTCGTGCCGCATTCTTTGCCCAGCAAGCTCGAGGAAGAGCTCGCACGGCTCGCCTCCTCCTCGCTAGCCGCTCCCGGTGCAATCGTACTGGCTTCGTTCTGGGGTGGTTTCGAGTTTGCCGTGCCTTCCGCACCACGGTCTACCTCATCCGGTGGATACGGTTGGGGCGGGGAAGTTGCCTGCTGGTTCCAGCTCTGATTGGCCGCTTGTCCGGCTTTACTCAGCTTGTTCGCCAGCGTCAGTATCGACGACACCTTGTACTCGTTAATGTGTGCGTTCAGCTTCGGCAGCGTGCCGGACAGCGTTAAGCTCGGGTACTGTGGATCGCTCGTGTAGACCACACGCCGCTCCACCTGCAGCACGATGCTAAACCGATCGAGCACGTGCAGATTGGAGGTACTCTTCAGGCTGGCCGCTGTCCAGCGTTCTTTGGCATGGCACACCAGCACCTGCAGGTCGGTCAGCTGCAGGTGGTACCGATCGTATAGCCGCTGATACAGCTGATACTCATCCAGCGCGTCACCGATCGCGGCCGCCGTTACCATGCCGCCCGTTGTCGCGCGATCGCTGGTCAGTTCCGGTGCTTCGGAAAATGCACTCACCAACGTCGGTGAGTTCGTGGTGCTAGCTTCCGAACCGGGCGGCGTTGAGCACGGTGTCATAAATGCGTCTTCTTCGTCATTTTCTGTCTGCAGATCGGGCGAAATATCACGCTGGGCACCGAAAAACCCACCCGTAGTTGCCTTCGAGGCACCAGATGCTCTGCCGGGCGCTGTTGCACTACCTCCCGCCACATCCGCACTGCTGGCCGTGAACCCATTCTCACCGTTGGTCAGCTGCAGCCGACCGAAATCCACCACCACGATGGTGCTGTTGATGCGGTCGCTAAAATTATCTACAAAAATGATTTGCGGCGCCGATATGTCAAACTCCAGCGTCCACGTTTTCCGCTCGCTCAGGTGACCCTCGATGATGTAGTTCCAGTTCTTCATTAGCTCCTGCTTGGTTTTGTTCTTCATATCCTCCAGCCGCCGGCGGGCATCGTACTGTTGGTGCGGTTTGGCAAGGAAATCCACCAACCACCGCACGGCGTCCATATTGTACACGATGTCGAGCGATTCCGACTTCACCATTAACCGATAGTCGGTATCGTACGAAAGCGGTTTCCGTTCGTACTGTAGTTGGAATATTGGCTCGGCCGGACTGCCGTCCGCTGGGAGCGAGGCCGTACTGAGCCGTCCGGACGATCTTCCACTGAGCGGTGTCGACGAGCCGAGCGATGAGGAACCTTTAACGTTGAGTTCATCTTTTTGCTGCGGTTTCACCAGATCGGGAAACTGCGAATTGGGCGTCAGCCGATCTTTGATCAGTATCGAACCGAGCGATAGGCCTACATAATGTGAACCGCTACGCGGTCTCGACTCCACGTCCATCTTCAAGTCCTGGAACAGAAACTGCAGCTTGGGAGCCATCTCAACCGAGCTGCAAAAGTCGAGCGTGCCGCGCTTCAGGATGAAATTAAACTTCCCAAACACAGCATCACGCTTTAGCAGCGAGTTCGACTCAACGGAGCCGGCTAGAGCGTCCAAAATTTCGTCCTCGAAGCTACTGACCGGGTTTAGCTCCGCGTCCTGCTGGCCCCAGTACGGCGAGGAACCATCCGCGTTTGGCATCAGTGCCAACTGTTGCTCATCTGCCATACCGGCCATCATCACTGCATCGTCCTCGCCCGTACCGGGCGGTGTCCTTTGCTGTTGCTCGGAACTCTCCGCGCTTGTGCTGTTGTTATTGTTCTTGCTGTACCACCACTGGGGGAAGTAGTGCACGAGCAGCGATTTGCCCGCCGTGGCCGTTGTCGGTGAGCTGACGGTCGTTTTCTCCAGCTTTGGCATTTGCATCATGCAGACGTCCCGCAGCAACCGCAACTCGTCGAATGTACGGTCCCGCTCGATCCGATCCTTAAACTGTTTGTTCGCACTCGTCAGCACTTCGTTCGGGTTGGCCACGAGCCGCATGTAGATGCGAATGTACTGCATGTTTTCCTTCGCTATAACGTACGGATCCGTGCCAAGATGCCGGCAGAGCTCGTGACAGCGAACGGCGTAACGCCACCAGTCGCGCGCACACTCGCCCACCGATGCCGTTGGCCGCTGCAATTTAAACCTACGGTAGCGTGCTATGTCGTCCAGCCCGCGGACACACTGCATCATTTGATTGTATTGTATCTGCAAAAAGGCCGACAGCAAATATGTGAATTGTGTAACGAAATTGTTCACCCACCAAACCCGTTACTTACATCACTAAGAGCTATTCTTATTTCGTCCCAAATTAGATCACAAACCAACCGCGGTCGGCTGCGCGTTCTGAGCGGGGTTTCACTACGATCCCGCCTTAGCTGCGCCCGCACACTGATCGGGCTGATCATGTGCACCGGCTCGTGCTGCGCCCGCGGGTCCCAGTACATGGAAAAGTTGGTCAGCTCGACCAGCTTGAAGGTGAGGTGCTGTGTGCTCCAGTTCGCCGTCTTGCCCGGCGCCCAGCTGGCGTCGCAGCTTTGCGCCGACAGCGAGTCGATCTTGATGCCACAGGCAAAGTGCTGGTGCGGGATTGTTAGCCCATCCTCGTACCGCACATGGATACCGTTTACCGTTAGCTGCAGGTTTTCTATAATGTTCGTCACCAGCGTAGTGCCGTAGTTGAGCCATCCGGAGTAGGACGACGCGTAGTAGCTGCCCTCGGTGACGGGCGTTTCGCGCTGGGCGCGCCATTTCGCTTCCAATCGATCGAGCGACGCTACCTTTAGATCGAGCTCGGTTTGCTGTTCCACCTCCGCGTTCCAGTCCTGCTCGAGATCGATCGGGCCACAGGTGACTTGCACATTGTCAATGTACAGACACCAGGAAGCGGTACGGAACGCACGCACCGGTACGGTTAGCTTCACCTTGCCGATCGTACCGCTCACGATCTGCAACGGTAGGCCAAAGTGTCGCAGGGCATCTTTGCGTAATGGGAGATTTTCCAACTCTACCTGGCCTGTAAACAAAAACAAAAGTTTCTAATTTTAGTGAACATTGAAAAATAAAGAGGTAGAATTTGAATGGAAATGTATAATGCAAACCCAGGAGGTACCTAGAAGTCGATGGATTTTTTATCTCTTCCAGAAGTTATCAAATCAAGGGCAGGAGTAAGAACAACTGCAAAACGAAAGACCAAATGTGCATCTGACAAAAATCGGTCTTTTTACCCATTTTGTGTGTCATAAACATGACCCGGAGACAAGAGATAAGGAATTCCTCTTAGCTATCGGGGAAGAATGTGTGGAATAATTGTAGGCTAAAGAATTTGTGACATTGAAGAATTGCTACAAAGTCCTTCTATTCATTACATTAAATGAATGGCTATCCGAGTTCCATGAGAAGCAATGAGGCGGGTTTAACGGGTCATTGACATTGGAAAGCTAACCAAGTTTTGGTTTTAGTACGTTCAGTAGATTCGATTGGGCGTTAATGTGGTTGCGACTCGTGGGTAAGGCAATTAGAGAGCTTCATATGATTTAGATAGTTCTAATTGTTCCCTAAATTTAATTTTTAATCAGTTTTTCTGACCTATGGTATGCTCAAATTAAATTAAATATCAAGACGCCCTTGGCTCCGCAAACAGAGGAAAATTGAACAAATTAATAATTCCTGCGCGGGTTAGTTTCTTCAACAGATATCTTTTATTTTCTCGAGTTTGCTAGGGATTTATTTGGGTTACCAAATCAACAAGATCATTATATGAAGCGAACTTGTAGATATTCCAAAAAATCCGCAATAAAAGTTGATGCAGCCTTTCATTAAGCTCTTCGAGAATTAAATTACAATATTGACCCAACTAAAGTAGTATTTGAAGAACTTGCCAATGCTGATTGGTTAATTGGCTAAAAGCCCACACAATGAATTCATGAAAAGCTATGCAGAAATCAGGAGGATGTATGAGCAAAAATGTCGGTCAATTTCGTTGTTCATTGTTCGAGACTTAATTCAGCCGTATAAGATAATCAAAAGTCCTTGCTACGGGGAGGACGGATCCATGTGAGCCTTGAGCCCATGGCCCCATAGCGGACATGATATTGAGTCGTTCGAGTTGACGACTACAGGCGGTCCCCGAGATACACGGTACCTCTTATACGAGGATTCGTAGATACGCGGTTTTCTAAATTTGACAGTTCTTTAAGCAAATTGTACTGATTTGACACATCAATTGTAAATTGCCAAATAATTTCCCTTTTGATCGAATGTTAAAAACTATTTCAAAAGGTTTAAAACTGTTATATTCACTCAGAATCATATCAAATAATTCATAAAGTAACTAAAACCCCCCTACTTGCAAAATTACACGAAAATTAGTGATATTTTAGCTGGAAATCACGAGATTCGACTTACGCGGAAATTCGAGATACGCGGTATTTTGCGGCCGTTTTCGGTCCCCATTAACCGTGTATCTCGGGGACCGCCTGTATTCCACGAAACCGCCCCTCAAAATCAACATTAAACCTAAATTTAATAATTGAACCAAGCGAACAGTCTCATTTGTCGATCTAGTTTAAACGTCACATGCAATGAATTTCTGTGAAGTTGAGGCTCAAAAAAGCGTTGTACTATCTTTGAATTAAAGTAAATCCCGATAAAATAGTCTTGCGGGACACATTTGACCCCATGAGGCGGAATCGGCATCAAGAACATTCACGCTCAACAGGTGGGAGATACAAAACAACGGAAACGTGCAAAGCAATTTGTAGCATATCTGCTAAAATGAGGAGCATTTATAAGCCATATTTAAATCATCATAGGAAATAGATCTATAGTATATAAATGAATCGAATAAGCTAATGCAGCAGAATCTGTGAGAGAGGTGAAGACGAGGTAATGATTTTAAATAAATAAACTTGTAACTTAAGTAGACTTCCTAAAGCTCAACCTTCTTTTCAAAAACTCTTTCTTTTCCTTTCCCCATACAAAGCAAAACCAAATAGCAACCAAATAGCAAAACCTGAGTCATCAGACGGGGCGTGACTAATTACAGGTCGTCGCAACATATGGATGTAGCGTTGAGCATTCGGGGGCGGCAAGAAGGAAATTCGCCATACCCAACCCCTATTAAACAAACAACCAAAATAGATCCCAAAATAATATAAATTGATAACGGTATGTGATAAGTACGAGATAAAAAAAATAAAATGATTTACAAACCACACGTCATGGAATGCAATTCGTTTAACATATTGTATCTTATCAGCCCAAACTGTTCGCATCAAAGCGTACGGGTGGGTACAGGGAAACAGAATGGCACAAGTTGTAAAGAAAATGCTGTCATTAGAATGGAATTTCTAAACGACCTGAACGAACCACCGTTACAAGCAACAGGTAGCGCGTTCCGCCCAGGGTCTAAATTGTTTGTTGAAACCCAGTCCAACTCTACCAACTGCATACATTCAAAACATTTACCACACAGAAGCAAAAGCGGCCGCGTATTGACGGAGGTGGTCTTCTCTCTTTATTGAATGGACTATGGTCAGCAACAATTACGCGGAGCCGCCGCTGGTTTTTATGGAGGAAGGTTGTTACATAACCCTGACCATCGCAAGCAGGCAGACCTCACCATCAATGGGGGTGGTTTGTGTGGCTCATCAACGGCAACGAAGTGGTGGCAGTGTGTGTTTCTCCATTTCGGCGGCCGTTTTCATTTTCCTCCGTCGGACGGCGTCTGACGATGTTGTGGTGGGGTGGCGTGTGGACGACGTTGTTCGTAGTAGCGATTTCCCCACACACACCACAGTGGAACATTAACTCTACCGGAACATTACAACAAACATCGGTACACGTGAAGGAAAAGGAAATTGCGGTGCGTAAGCGATAGTAAGGCAACAACAACAACAACAAAAAAGGCCTACTATCAGTTTGGACCGTCTTTTGGGATTGATTTTGAGACGTGAAGAAAAACACAACCACAACAGCCGTTGGTGCGGTCAAGCGTGTAGCAACGACACTTGGCAACCTTTGCCCTGGGCCCACACTCACAAAAGACCGTTCGCGAGCCAGACGTCGTAGTAGACAACGGCGTAGAAATCGAAACCGATGGCATCATCATCGCCAAGGTGGATGATGCAGTCGGGAGATGTTGTTGCCGTTGGATTGGTTGGGCCCGCGAAACAAAACCAACTTGAACTTACCCGACAGCAATGCAATGGTCAGCTGGGCTGTGTTGAGATTTTCCACATATTTCCCGAGGTAGTTGTTTAACACCCAGGCAATTAGTTCCCGCAGCATGCTGGCCCGTTCCTTGCGGGCATTGGTGCTGCACCGCCAACTACTACGCCGAAAAGCAACACTACTGGCGCGCCAATTCGCACACACACACACGGGTGCGCACTACACTCCTACTTGCCCTTAGGGTATAGGGAAAACCCTTCTTCCTCGACCACACACACACACACACGCACGCGATTTTGGCACACACTGCACTCACGGCACGAAACGTTTCATGCAGCTTCTTGGGCGACAAATTTTGTTTTTTCTGTTTCACTTCCAGCTTTCGCTAAGCTTCCGCGCTTTTTTATTTTTGCTTTTCGCACACTCCGCCGTAACTTATATAATCTGCACTGTTTTCTTGGCGGATGCTATTCCGAAAAGGGCAACCATTTGAGCACTGCGTTGCATTGATTTCTACCCTCTCGCGCCCACACACACACACGCACGACTGCACCTTTACACGATGTGCATCTTTTCAGGGCCGTAGGGTTTTGGAAAACGCGGCCGCGAATGTGGAAAAGCGTTCGAGCGTAGCGCCAGTTGCCGTTTTATTCTTTCCTCCTACGCGGACCGAATCACACACCACAATGACAACTGCGACGCACTGCGCTGCTGACAGCTGTCAGCTGTTTGTTTGGAAGTGTGTGCGTGTGTGTGTGCGAGTGTGCGCTACTGTCGAAGCTGTACATAGTGAGGTGGGACTTTTGGAACAAGGTTGTTGTATATTGTATGGAAGGTACATTTTCATAGCCCAATTATGGATCGATTTCTTCTGGGTTGGAGCAATGCGCAGGGTTTTATAAAATTGTAATTGCTTATTTTGTAATATTTATATTTTTATAGGCAACATTGGGCTAGAAAAGTAGTTTATAGCGTTTCATCTATTCATAACGTGTAGCAAAACTCCAACAGACCGCAGCCTCATCTGAGCAATTGACATTTCACGACGAGAAGTTACACAAATCGTCCCCCCACTAGGCACCACCACAACAGCTGCCTGTCAAAAGCGTAAAACCCGGAAAATATTCGGCTTCGATTTTTCGCCACATATTGGAAGGAAGAAAAAGTAATTTTTCTTAATTAAAACCATCTTCGAATCCGCCTATTGCTATCAAAGTGAGTGCGGCCGGTCGTATAGTTTAGTGAAATAGTCGTATCTGGCTAGAATCTTCACCCGTGGTAAGGCTTGTCCCGTGCGTTTCTTATCCACTGTTTGCCAGTGGAGACGACCCGGCAGGTGGCGGTGTGCAAAGGTGTCATAAACGCACATTTTTGCCATTTATGATATGCCCATAAAAGAAAGGATATTTTGTGTGGATGAAGTGTTGGTCGTTGCACAAAAACTTTAGTGCTGATTTCTTCCGTTTCGCAGACAATGGAGGAGCACAATATGCATTTGGGCCAACCGATGCCGATGGCCATGTCGGACGACCCACCAACCGGGAACCCCAATCCGCACCAGGGGAAGAAGGCCTCGCGGGGTAAAAAGGCACCGAAAGTTGTGGAAAGCTCGCAGCCGATCGAGGAAGCGCTCAAGTCGGAACTGACGACGAACAACATGAAGACGCCGATCTCGGTGCTGCAGGAGCTGCTCAGCCGTCGTGGCATCACACCGCAGTACGATCTGATACAGGTGGAAGGGGCAGTGCACGAACCGACGTTCCGGTACCGTGTTTCGTATCAGGATAAGGATGGTAATGACTCAAGCTTCGAGAATCCAACGGCATTCAGTTCATTCTAATCCTAAAACTCTTTCTCACTTCTTTCCATTTGCAGCAATGGGTACAGGCAAATCGAAAAAGGAAGCGAAACATGCCGCCGCAAAAGCGTTGATAGACAAGCTAACGGGATCGATATTTCTCGACCATCCTGCCGTATACATGAATGTCCACAAGCCAGAGTAAGGCGCCACCAAATTGATTACCAACTCGTCTCTACCGTCACGGGTTCCTAACAGTACTTAATTTAAATTTTGCAGGGTCGTAAATGTGCACACCAACAATAATGTCAACGGAGAGGAGGAACCGACCGGCAATCCAATCGGCTGGCTGCAGGAAATGTGTATGGCCCGGCGACTGCCACCGCCAACGTACGAGACGGAAACGGAGGAAGGATTACCCCACGAACGCCAGTTCACTATCGCCTGTGTGGTACTAAACTACCGTGAGGTTGGGGAAGGCAAAAGTAAAAAGATCGCCAAACGGCAAGCAGCACAGCGGATGTGGCAGCGGCTGCAGGACCAACCGCTCGAACCGAGCCAAATAATGCAGCTGCTGGACGAGGAAGGCAATGAGGAGGTAAGCATTAGCCCGTAACTGTTGCGTTTCGATCGCTCCGGCGCAAATGGGGCGGGTTGTGGTTGTTTTGAGTGTGGTGCAGGTACCCTTTACGCTCACACTAGAATACGGCATAAAACCGCTCAGGGGCGCTCGCGCGCGCTCCTAATCTATACTCTAACCTCCCCATTGATACTGTATCCACGGGTGTTGGTGTTTTGTTCTGTATTCTAGCTACGCCAGACTGGCTATGCCGGCCGCTATGCTGGCCTAAAGGATGTTTGCATACCAACACTCACGACCAGCCAGAGCCATAAGGTGTCCCAGTTCCACAAGGCGCTCAAGTCCCGTGCGGGCAAAACTTTGCAGCAGCTGCAGGTGTGAACGTTTTCTCCCTTTCTTACTAATCTAACACAACTCCTAACTCAATGTCCCTCCCTTCGACCGACCTGAATCCCGTTAATCGATGCAACAATCGATGCGTTAATTCGATTCAATCTTTTTCTTTCTTTCTCGGTAAACGCGGGATTAGAACTTAAGCCTTTGCGATAGAAGCATCGACTTCATACGCTTACTGGCCGACATCGCGAAGGAGCAACGGTTCGAGGTCACGTACGTGGATATCGAAGAGAAGGCAGGCAACGGTAAATTCCAGTGTCTGGTGCAACTATCCACCATGCCCGTTGCCGTGTGCCATGGTAGTGGCAATTCAATTCAGGAGGCACAATCGTACGCGGCACGGAATTCGCTCGAGTATCTCAAAATAATGACCAAACCTTAAGCGGGTAAGCAGTAAACGGACCAGAGAACGAGCAACATCACGCCTAAAATGGTCTTTCTTCCATCTTTAGGTTCAATAGTAATTGCGCGTATCGCGTTTACTAGTCCTTGGCAGATTCGGAGTGCGCTGCACACTGGCCTAGACACTGGCTAGGGTGCAAGCGTTTCCGGTTTCCGTTTTAGGGCGTACAACTCGCCCGAATCGTGAACCAGCGCCACAAGAGTCAGGCGCGCGCGGGTGCATAGGAGGACATTTTACTGTGTTCACAAGCACCGTTGTGAATGCAGGCTATTGGTTTGATTTGTGACACACACATTTTTCTTCATCATCTTTGAGGATTTGTTTTTTTTTTTGTTTATTGCTTTCTACTTAAAGTATAAATTTTTCGTAGGCATTTCTTTTCCTTTCTTTTTTAATATTTAATACCTCGCTGCTATTATGGTAAAATCGTCTATAATTTGCGTTGAACTGATCTGTTTCTTTTTATTTTCTTAGCTGTTTTTATTTTTTTTGTATAATACTTTTATTACATCGTATTACAACAACGCTGCAAGCACGGCGGCTTATGTTTATTGTATAGTTTATCTCATTTTTGTTTTCTTTTTAAAAAATATTTGAACTTTATTATCCTTTTCATGAATAATGATAAACAATTTTGAACACAATTCGTAGAGATATTTAAACATGGTATCGAATAATTTGTCTTTTGCTTCTGAACGATGGCTATCATTGGACTGGTCCTTGTAGAATTGATCGATAAAAAGTGAGCTGCCCCTTACAAAACCGCTGTTACTAATCTAACAAATTAACGTTACTAGGTTTCCTGACGAGTGTAGGAAAATCCATTCAAATGAATTATGTGACACTCTTTGCCCTTTCCATTGTCTTTGCCCCACTTTATTTAATTCCATAATCCCTTCAATACACCACCAACACGGTGGTGTGGTTGCGCAGTGCTTTATCAAACTCAATGCCGAACAGACGTATAGGTTTTGAGCAAACAGTAACTCCGCATTTTGATTCTATGATTAGAATAAGAAATTGAAAAATTGAAATGTTTGAACTTACAGTTTATTGAAAACCAAAAAAAAAAAAAAAACACAAGCGCTCGCAAAAAGACAAAAAAAGAAAAAGGATACGTCAAAAATGAGGAAGCAAAAATGTGTGTTATTCTGCTGGTCCACAGATATGGCCATGAAAGTAAAATACGGCTCCTGGCTCGGTGATACCACAATCCTCCGCACCAACGGTTCCATGCACCACGGATTGGCCATCGGGATGGGTATTGCATCCGCCCGAACAGCAGTCCGTTGTGTCAGTGGTCAGCGGGCGGGGAAAAAACGGCAAACACCCATAATCTATCGTAATACAAGCTATACTTTGCATGGAACTAGTGGATTTTGTTTTCCCAACAAGAAATGTAAGCAAACAACAGTGAGGAAAGTTATTGTAATGCTAATTACTAAAGTCCAACCATAAACAACAAAAAAAAAAATCTCACCCTCCAGTGGCAGATTTTTAGATGCCAATATGTGCATGTGTGCGTGTGTATGTAGTTCGTAATTAGAAAGCATTTTATTTTACCTTATTTCACATTAATAAGTATTCTCATAAGAAGAGGTTACTACAATCAGGCAAAGATCATCATACAATCAGGCATCATTGCTCTATTAACTCCTTACCAATGGTTGTTTCTTGCATAGTGTAATCTTACTCATTGATAAATGCAGAGTTTTGGACGATAAACCATTCTGTTTCTCGATCGCCAAAATACCAAAATAGGTTGCGGTTTAACATCAAACTCCTTGCCACGTTCAACGTTTATTTCCATTAATTTAATATGTTTATCCTTTGCAACACACATTTACATGTACACACATGCATCTAATACGCTGGTACTGGACAATCAGCGAATTTGGCAAACAGAACAATGCATGTAATTTTTTACACGAAGAAGGTATGGTTCATATGCAACTACTTCTCCAGTCTCTACTATTATTACCACTACCAATCAGCATCACGCTAATCAACTTATATGTTATAATTCAGTGAAAGATTAAGGGAAAGAGAGAGAGGAAGGAAGAGAGAAAAAGAGTTACTACAGCAAAGGAAAAATATGTGAGTGTACTTCATCATTCTAGTGAGCAGCGTCCCATGCTTGTAGGAAAATGGGCATTAATTTAATGCAAAGTATAGAGGTTGTATGATTGATTGGATGAAAATAAACTTATACCTATGGGAAATAGTTGTTGCTGCAGTATTTGAGAAAGAAATATATGTTAATTTTCTTTTTTTGGAATGAAAAAAATCTTGTTTTTGAATGATTTTTGAATGTTTGGATTTTTTCGAGAGTAACCCTGTAATCAGTGGCGCCATCTATTGAGGAGTAGTGACACCGTATATCAAAATTGAAGAGTATAGCCGTAGTTTATCCGTTGTTTATCTACTTGCAAATCATGTGAAAGATGTATGATGGGTTACATCCACTACAAACATGTAGAAATATGCGCAATAGAGAACGAAAATGCAATTAAAATGCAAAACTATGCTTGACAAACATTTCCACAAATTGCAAATTGTTTTGACATTTGGGACCACGTGACAGCCAAGCAGTTGTATGCGCGCGTGTGTGTGCTGTTGTGCCAAAACGTCAAATTGCTTTGCCGGCAAAAACACATTTCCCACTTCTCGCCAAACAACAATCCCAGCAGAGGTGGAAAACGGCTGACGAAAGAGCATCGCTGCAAATAAATCACTGCGTCCGGTTCTGACCATCAAAAATGGACTACAGCAAACGTGTCGATATGATATCGGCCTACTCGGTACCGATCAGCTACCGGCCACCGGAAACGTTACCCGCGCTGGCCAAGTGTACCGACTACCCGAACACCAACTCGCTGCAGTACCGGCTGTCGGAAGCGGTACCACTGGCGGACAAGCAATTGCACCCCTTTCTCGATTTGGCCACCGTGAACGGAGTGGGCAATGTGATTGTGGCCGGTAACACTTACACCCACCGGCTGTGGGAAGGTGGATTCTGTGGCTGGGATAAGGTGGAAGAGCTTGCCAGCGAGGAGAAGGTGATCTTTAGCAAGCATTGCGAAGCCATCGTTACGGCACTGTGCTACACGAAGGATGATGCGTTGGTAAGTGACCCGGAAGGGAGATAGTTGTTGGGACTATTCCGTTGATTAATTTGTGTTCCCGTTTTCCAGTTTCTGCTTGGCAATGACCGAGGATCGATCGAGCTGTGGTCCACGGGGAATGCGGTGCGTGGAACGGGTCTCTATCCGGTTGATAACCGGTACGAGCATATCGGTGCCGTAACCGCGCTGGACATCTTCCGCGGCACCGATCGGATGGTAATTTCCGGCTCGATGGACGGCTGCATCAAGCTGTGGGATTACAGTGAAGGGGATCTACATTCCAGCAGAACGCTGCAGCAGGCACACGTCGGTGCGGTCACAGCCGTTGCTACCGATCACAGCCAGGATTCGTTGGCGGTTAGTTGCTCGCACGATCGGTCCGCATTGTTGTGGGATTTCCGTGAAACGAAACCGGCGATCGCACTGTACGAGAGGCATGATGCCGCCTTCACGACCATCCGGTGGTGCGATGAGGTTAACTGGAATCGTCTTGTTGCGGTGGGCGATGCGGCTGGGCAGGTTCATTTTATAGACACAAGGCAACCGAACGTGCTGCTCGAATCGGTGCCCTGTTTCGACCGGAAGGTGCACAAAATCTCATTCCACAGGTAAAGATTTGTTTGTCGTACCACATCGACTGTTCTAATGGAAAGCTTTCCTTTTCTTCTTTATTCCCAGAAATTACTTTGCCGTGCTCGGGAACACGCCGGAGGTTAAATTCTTTGACGATAAATCGAAACAGATTCACGCGGAGACTAGTGCGACAAACTACGTGCGTGATATTATTTGGGAGAATCCAAAGGATGGCGATGAGAAGGCTTCATCTTCCCTTGCATGTACGTTGATCGGGTGGGACAGCTATGTGAAGCGGGTATCGGTAGACAATGTTGCTGCCGTAGCAGAGTAAATGTACAGTGCGTCAGTGGATAACCAAACGATTAAGTGTTACATGTATCGAATAATGATGAAATACAGTGTTCATGTTGAAAATCTTATTCAGTAACTCATTTCAACTTAAAAACTAACATAATTACGCCGTATAAGTTAAACCCCTGGTTTACCCCATATAGATCTCGAATAGTTACAGTCGTGTTATTTGCACTAGTTACTTTTACCCTTCACTTCAATACGGCAACCAATTACTTGTAACTAGTTAGCTCTAGTTATTTTCGTTAGCAAGTTATACTCTTTTAATTCATTCCGCCCTGACTAGTGATGTGCTCTCTGGAGCGCACCCACGACTCCGATCCGACGGCGGCTATTGTTAGTCTGATTCCGACTCCGGCAAAAAGGAACCACTAGATCCGCCCGGAGACGTTCGGAGTCACCCGGCGCCGTCCGGAGTCGTTCGGAGTACAGATAGGTAAATACCATTTTTTTTCGGAGTCGGATCGATCCGCCTGGTGATCGATCGCTCGGAAAAAACTCCGGACTCATTGGCACCGAATTTGGATCAGTCCGGATCAGTCTGGATCAGTTCGGATCAGTCCGGATCAATCTGGATCAGTTCGGATCAGTTCGGATCAGTCCGGATGGGTCTGGAAGCGTCCGAACGAATCTCGTCGAGTCCGGGCAAGTATCGTATCTGGCAAGTATCGTATTTGATGCCTTACTTGGAAGTGAACGAACTCAACAAGAGTTTTCTAAACAATAATGGACAGTCAATTTGGCAGTTAGCAATTGTAACGCAATTGCAACCTAAACTACTCGCCCGGACTCTACCGAACTCGTTTAGACTCATCCGGTGGCATCCGGACTCGTTCAGACCCCTCCGGAGTCATTCGAGCTCATCTAGACTTTTCCAGATGGATTCAAATTGATCCGTAGTCGAATCCGGTCATGCTCCGGAGTCGGATGCATATTTTGCGCACCGCAGTCGGAGTTGATCCTTTGCTCCACTCCGGATTATCCATCACTAGTTCGGAGTCGGAGTCGTCCGGAGTTGATCGGAGTCGGAGTCATTCGGAGTCGTCTAGAGTCGATCGGAGTCGACCGGGATCAGAATCGGTCGGAGTCAACAGACGACTTAAAATGACTCCGCACGACTCCGGACGACTGCGATTCCAAACGATTCCAAACGATGCCAGATAATGCATGGTGGACCTATCTTCCGGGGTCAATTCCGAATTTTTCGGAGTCGGATCGGAGTCGACTATGATTTTTTCCTAACTTTACCCATCACTAACCCTGACGATCATGTCTGCTAATTACTTTCAATAATTTGCCTTTTTTTCAAATGGACGACTAGTTCCTAGTTACTGTAACTTAATACTTATTGAAAAGTAACCAAAAGTGACCCTTCGTATTTTTAAACTTCTCATATCTAGAAAGCTCTTCCAAAAAGCTCCTCACAAAGCTTTGTTTTGTTTGAGGTTGTCACAAAAGTAAGATTCGTTTTTTGGTGTATATTTTTTTCTCCACCTTTTTTATTCTTTTTTGCGGTATTTTAAATCCTTATTCTCCTCTTTTGCAATACTTTACATACAAAGAAGAAAAAGTTTTATTATCAACTCACAACGACCATTGTAAGCCAATTCACGGATCACAAAGACATACACACCCCCTTAATTAACATCCCCATGCGCAACACAATAAAGTCAACCAGTTAACATCATTCAGCTAATAAATCACACACACTCACACTCTTCCAGTTTCTTTTTTATATATCTCGACAGACAACTTTATTTACTTCGCAATCGAAAGTAATGCCGGAATGGAACAGCCTGTATGCTATTATGCCGCCACTAAAGCGCAGCGGGTTCTTCCCCATACATAAGCTAAAACCTCTTGTTTTGTTTGTAATGCTGTATTTAAAGAGTTGCTGCTCAATCGTAACACTCTTGGAATGTTTTACAGGATTTCGTTGTTGTTGTGCCTAAATATTGCTTCGCTCACATGCTGCCTTAATGCCTAGCCCTACAAGTCCCAGTCGTGTCCGTGTCCGTCCATTCGTCCATTTGTCCCAAAAAAAGTCGCCACGTGTACTTTTTCTCTTTCTGCGTATAGTCGTAATAGTACTGTGCAGTTGTTTGTCTTGCTCTTAACATAATAAATGCATTTTTTTTCTCACAATTTTTCACAAACTTTCGTAGTTCGCTATGGCCACATAATGCCTTACGCCCTTGTGCAGATAATAGTAGCAAGCAGGGGTGTGGGGTGTTGTTTTCTATGCTAGATTATGCGCATTATCTTTGCGCGCGCACACACACAAACCCACGCGGCGCACAATCTGTGTGTGTGTGTGTGCGTATCATACGCGGAAGACAAAATTTGATATCGGACTTTACTAATATTATATGCTCCCTTTTTTACCATCTTTATGTGTTTGTGTGTGGAGTGTGCCTGCGGTGCTGGAACCGGAATGTTCTCGTCTTGCAAGACAACCCTCATCATACACTCACACACAAACACCTCTACACACACCACCGTTCATCCCCGGTGGAGGCGCCGCGCGTAGATAGTTGCGTAATCATTCTCTTGAGAGCTTTCCCCCCCCCCCCTCCTCCTCCTCCTCCTCCAGCTTCATCATCTCCTTCTATCTTCACCTTACGATTGGTACTCCTTCTTCATGACCTTCGCGATCGTGCTGAGCTGCATGTTGGTCGTGCCCTCGTAGATCGCACCGATCTTACAATCGCGGTAGAACTTCTCCTGCGGGAAGTCCTTCGTAAAGCCGACGCCGCCCATCCAATCGATACACTTCACCGTCGTACGCTGGGCCACCTCGGACGCGTAATACTTGGCCATGGCGGCCTGCTTCAGGAAGGGTGCGCCGGCCTCCTGCAACCTGGCCGCATTGTACGTCAGCAGCCGAGCCGCCTCGATCTCGGTCGCGATCGTCGCGATCTGATGCTGCATGCTCTGGAACGAGTACAGATCCGAGCCGAACTGTTTGCGCTCCAGCAGGTACGGGATGGTCGCGTCCAGGCAGCCCTGGGCCAGCCCAATCATCTGCGCCCCGATGCCGATGCGGCCCTCGTTCAGGAAGCCGGCCGCGTACTGGTACCCCTTGCCGAACTCGCCGAGAATGTTCTCCTCCGGCACGCGCACATTGTCCATGTGCAGCGTGCAGGTACCGGACGCACAGATGCCCAGTTTGCTTTCCTTCTTGCCCACGGTGAAACCTTCGTACTCGCGCTCCACGATGAACGTCGTGATGCCACGGTAGCCGGCCGAAGGGTTCGCGTTCGCCATGATCAGAAACACACCCGACAGGTCGGAGTTGGAGATCCACATCTTCGTGCCGTTTAGGATGTAGTGGTTACCGTCCTTCTTGGCGGTGGTTTTCAGCGAGAACGCATCCGACCCGGCCGACGGTTCGGACAGGGCGAAGCTACCGCTGTACTCCTGGCTGAGCTTGGGCAGGTACTTGCTCTTCTGTTCCGCCGTGCCGAGCTTGATCATGAGCGAGTTGACGAGCGTGTTGTGGATGTCGACGAAGGCGGCCGTCGCCGGGCACACCTTGGACAGTTCCTCCACCACCAGCATGGTGGTCATGAAGTTGCACGCACTGCCCCCGTACTCGTCGCTCACCTCAATCCCCATCAGCCCGTTGTCGAACAGGGCGCGCACGACGGACGGATCGAACTGGTGCTCCTCGTCCATCTTCTTCACCAGCGGGGCAATCTGTTCCTGGGCCAGCTTGGCGACCGTTTCCTTCATCACCATCTCGTCCTCGCTCAGGTAGGTGAGGGGCGAGGTGGCACTCTTGGCCGTGCCGAACGAGCTGCTGGCAAACGATCGCGTACCGATCGAGCCCACCGAGCGGACCACCTGGCGGAGAACGTTTTGCAGCATCTTGTGCAGTGGTTGTGGTCTGAGTAGAAGAGCAGTGGAAGAGTAGATCGATCACACACACACACACACACTGGGAGCGCACTGCGGAGAGTCAACACAACCGGCCACGTACGAGCACACGGATCAACTGACGGGCGACGGTCGCTCGTACCCACCAGCTAAAGGGCGGACAGTCCGTCGTGCAGGGAAGGTCTTTGCAAAAATTGTACAAACACGCACGCACACAAACACGCACATCGAAAACGGGTTACCAACTCGCGCACGATTACGCGTCACACACAGACCGGCGGCGACCGATAGTGGGTTGCTGCCGGTACACGGTTTTAATTCCAGCGGCGTTTGCTGGTGGTAGTGACGAAGATTGGCCTCTAATTTGCGTACATGTGTGCGAGGGGAAGGTGGAGGGTAAGCCGGGAGACACAAAGTGAGCCACACAAACACACATACACTCGACTAAATATCTCGAGAACGATCCAATATGCCGTCGCGATCAGCCCGGCCGTTAGAAGAACACACGAGGTACGCGTAATGCGGTCAGGTTGGCCATAATATGCCTTGCTTGTTTTTCGTTTGTATCAGTGCATGAGTTGGAGATATCTATTTTTCAACCCAATTGCTAGTGTACGGAGATAAAAGTAACAGAATGATAAAATGGTGTCCTGTGGTGGGCTTTTAATACAGAAGCTTAAAAGCTTCACGGATTAGGAGTGGAACTGTAGCGTCGTGTCAGCTGTTCAAACTTCCATAGCAATGATCGTTAGTTCAAATCTAATTTGGGTTTTATGAAGATATTGAAAATCGGCTATAATAATACATTAAGGACCTTTTTAACATATTACATAGATGACCAGAGATTGTTGCATCAATTTATAAACGATACCACAAATAATATAAAACAAAAATTTTCAGTAATTGAGTCCAGATCTCTTTCTCTTCCTGGAGATCGAAGAGATCGAATCGAATGCTTTTCACGTGTTACATCGCTTATCTTTACCTCCATCGTTCCCATCCCAGCATTTTTCGTGCCCAACTAAGAAGCCCAAATAACCTAACCTGTATGTCCACCATATCTTAACCAAATGCCATGGACATAATGCGGGGATCGCAACACAAAAAAAACTTATATTTTCCGTATCAATAACCTTTAAAAATAATTGTAAACAAAACTGCAGGTAAACCAAATATTTTTTTTTAATGAAATAAACAGATAGCATTAAGATTACCGTTAACATTACAGCGCTTTCCAGGAGTTCTCATAGCTGTGGAACACTTTATTGACTCTTTCTTAAATGAAATGAACTAAATGTAATTGGGAATTGGACTCTAGCACTCTTATTGAACAAATCCAATAATAATTTCCAAAGCGTTTGTCCAAAAAGAGTGCACGAGTCCAATTTCCATCATATGAAGTTCACTTCCAATAGGAAAGAGTCAAGGAAGTGTCGCACAGCTATGAGAACCTCTGGAAAACCCTGTAAGATAGCATTATTAAGCCGAATGGATTAAGCCGAATGAATAGATAGAAGGATATTAGAAGGTTAGTTATTCCTAAACCTCATTTTAATGTTAAGTTTAATGTATGTTAATGTAGTTAACTTTGTATGTAAATGTCTTGGCATTGCTGGTAACTTTTACACAGAAAGTATTTCAGTACGTATTAAACTGTGCAATGCAACTGTGTAAAAGAAGTATGTTATAAAATTAGTTTTAGCTTTCTGAAGCTCCCTGCCTGTCTGTACTTATGCTAATGGCTCAATATAAAAGCTTCTAACAAAAACAAAAACATGATCACGATCACATAAGCTAGCTAACATCATTGTTGACCACCTCACTTGCCTCAACTTAACCATAGTGAATATCAACGACCAATTGGAGACGCAAACACAAACAACTTTCCTGCTTAATTGACGACGTTAGCGCCTACGGCAAAGGCAGACCGAGACGAGCCCCAAAGGCGGATACGGTAAGCCCTACGCAGACAAACAACAACCGCGATCGTGATAAACGCATGTGTGGAACCACCATCACACCATACCAGAAGACTTTTTTTTCTTTTTTTCGATTCATGTGTATTGGTGGTGTGCCCAAAAACCGAAACACTACCCCTTGTCAACAACATAGGAAGGTGGGTGAAAATGGTCCAAAAAATTTAACGGTACAAAGAACGCGACACGGGTGTGCACGATAAGATAACACCGACACGCTACGCCCCCCCCCCCTCCCTCCCTCGATCTCGTATGATGGTGGGCTGGAACGTTCTTCGTTGCGTTTTAAAATCAAACGTACTGCGAAAATGACTGACACGTGTTTTGCTACATGGCGGGAGGGTATGTGTGTGTGTGTTGTGTGTGTGTCTCTTCCATTTGATGACGACAAGCGGCTGTAGTCAACGGCCCCAACCTTGAGCAATGAGGAACTGTGCCCGGAATGAAGATCAACCCGGTGTGTAATGCGTATATGTTTGACCCCGTTGCGCACGCCGAACGCGCTATCAGAGTAGGCCAGGTAAAAGAGCGGTTGTGTATTTCTGTATCCTTTGGAGGTGCTGATAAAGCTTCTTTTCTGAACGGTTGTCATGCCAGAGAAAGGTCGGTCGATACACACGACCCCAGAGGATAGGCACACACAATTCTTTTTTCTCTATATTTTCTTTTCCCTCCGTATGATTACGTTGAAGTTGAAAACAACATTATTTTATTTCGGCAGTACTTCATATTACAAAACTTAAATCAGATATTAAAATGATACTTTCTCAGGTAAGCTAGATTAGAAAACAACAACTAAACATTTCTCTCAATTAATAGTGATGGTCCAATTAATATGGCCAACGTTTGTGATTGCTTTCATACTCTTTGCAAATTGATACTCTTCTGTCATTTTTTAAACGTGGTTAGCCTCCTCCTGCTCCATCTCCAGACGCTCTTCATAATTATTAGCTCTCACACAACCGTCGGAAGCGGATGACCGTGCAAAAATCTCAGTCCAGGAACGTCGTCATTTCGTCAATCATACTCGCAGCAATGAACTTAACTCTACTATCGCGCGCCCCTATCACCCGCAGTTTTGCAGTAGTCGAAAGCGAATTTCACAACAGATGGGGGACAGAGCGACCCGCGGCAACCCACGGACCCCCTCTTATCAACCCCCAGCCGGCTTGGGGGAGAATAAGAGGAGAGCGAGAGTGTGTTTATGGCTCACTACTCTCTATGCTCGTGCTATGAAATCTCAGAAACCTTCGTGTATGTTAGTGCACGGTTGATTGAATTAAATAACATTTCATTTCGCTTTCAAACAAACGGGCATCTGCCCTTCGCCCCCTTAGCCGGTGCGCTTCGATGTTAGCAACACACACACGCACAGCCGCAACACGCACCCTCCCCTTTCGATGCTTTTTCTATGCTCTGTTACTAATCGCATCCAGCATTCAGTTTGGATTTGCGGTCTTTGTGTGTGTATTGCTTTTTTGTCGATGATCGCGCTTTAACCTTGATACCAGCCGCGAACCGTTCCGGAAGCCGCCGCCACCAAGAAATCGCTTATGTTACCAATTACAAAATAAAACAGTGCTCGTGTTACAGCAGATTGCTGATTTTGCTGTACTCTGGTGTGTGATGGTGGCCCTACTACACACACAAATACAGTAACGGAGCGAATCCCCCTCCGCTTTCCCGTTTGGAGGCTTGGCTGCGGTCAAAAAGGACGTCACGGAACCGGTTTTCGAGCGAATAGATATGCTGGTAAGCAGCCCTTGCGATTGGCGGCGCGTGTAGATGGATGTGTGTTTGTTTTTCTCAGCTTTGGTAGACACACACACGCACAGAAAAACAATATATTTGGAGAATGGGTTTGCAGTTGAATGTTAAAAAACTAACATATTTTGGCTGTATTGTCAGGTCATTAGTATCTGAGTATAGTCGTGTAAACATTTACGCGTGCGTTTTGCATTCAAGGGAGGTGGATCATGGAATGATCGTAACGTTCTCACAACACAGCGACATCGGGATGGTGTACAAATCCTTTGCTTATTTAACAAATGTACAAAAGTTTATATTAAACATAATATCCCTAGATGTTGTTTCCGTATTCTTTTTTCCGTTGAATAAGTAGTTTAAATTAATTCACGTGGTTGTCTCTAGTTCTCCCTTACTTTTTTTAAAAGATGTGCTAAATGTTCAAGCAAAAACTAAACTGGACGGGAGCGTTGGTAGGTAAGTAAATTATACCGATGTAAAGGGATGGATTAAAAAGTAAGAACAAAAAAAAAAAGAATTTGACACGAATCAATCGATCCGATAAGTCTAAAAACAACTTACATCCACTGTAAACACGCACAGACAGCATATACACAGAGCCCTGCCTGCTGGTTGCTTCTTAATACTTCGACAGAGAGACGACGACGTTGCACACGATTTAACAACAGGTAATAATAAAAAAGAAAATCTCACATAACACAGCTCACAGCTTTTGCATCCTCGAAAAGCTAGCCGTTATGCGATCGTAACGGATCTTAACAAACATAGTGAAGAAAGAAGAAAGAAAATAACTATCCTTCCCACACCACTCCTACCTGCCCGGTCGTCGTGTCGGCCTAGAGTCGTCTCTTGCGCTTGCTCGGTGGAGCAAAGCTGCTCACCGGGCTGGTGTTGTTGTTCTCCACATCCGAGGTGGTGGTACGCTTGGGGGCCGGCTCCTCCACCTGCAGCGATATCTTCATCAGCTGTTCCGCCCGGCCCACGATGTCCGGATCGCGCAACCAGCTGCTCTGGAGCAGGGTGTCGATCGAGGGCCGCGAGCTGGGATTGACGTTCAGTATGTCGTAGATGAGCTTTTTCGCTAGCGGCGATACTTGCTTCCAGACGCTGTGGCGCATCTTGAAGTTGCCGCGCTTGATCTGCTCCACCGCCGGCGAACCGTACTCGTCCGAGAAGGGCAGGGTGCCGCTTAGCATCGTGAATAGCACCACACCCAGGCTCCAGATGTCTACCTTGCGGGTGTAGGAACCGCGGCCACCGGTTTGCAGCACCTCCGGCGCAACGTACAGTGGCGTGCCGCAGATGGTGCGCATGACCGAGTTTTTGCGCACGAATTTGCTTAGCCCAAAGTCGGACACTTTGAGCAGCGTGTACTCGTTGTGATCCTCAAGCAGGATGTTGTCCGGTTTCAGGTCGCGATGGGTGATTCCTGTGCGTGGTAGAAATAATTATTAATGAAGTTGGCTGTAAATTGGTGGTTGGTTTTCTAATAATAATACGTATAGTTTGTCCAGAATGCATTAAACTCAATCTGTATTATATTTTCTACTTGATTTACAACCTCTCCTTGATATATAGCACATGGATGAATGAAACCATTTAAAACATACAATCAGCTGTACGAAATTGGATCGCCAATCGATAGTCTAGCTTTACTTCTTTCCCACTTCCTTCTCCACGTGAGATAAATAGGAACAGAAACCAAATGGTAATGCGAAGGTCAATAACACAAAACCCTCTAAGGTTCGATCTGATTTGGTCGATTTTCTACCTGCAACATTCAACGAAGATCCTCGTCTTGTGAATACGGCGGCCGTAAATCTCAATAGCTGACAGGCAGCACTACTATGCGAAGGTTAAGCGCAAAAGGAAGGAAACGAGAAGCGGAGAGGATCTTTAATCTTCCCTCGCTGTATACATATATACAAATCGGAGGGCTACTTCACAACCACACGAAATACGGTACACCCATTTTGGGCAACGACGATTCGATGAATATTGTTTTGTGTACGTTCGTTGCGTATTCACACAACACTCAAGCTTACCTTGCTCGTGCAGGTACTTTACGGCGTGGCACATCTGGAGAAAGAACAGCTTGGCCGTCTTTTCCGGCAGAAATCCTTTGCTAATAATGCGCGACAGTAGATCGCCACCCTTCATGTACTCTAGCACCATGTACACCGAGTCAGGTTTGTCGACAATGTCGTGCATTTTGATCACGCAGGGCTATTTCGGGTGGGTGAGAAAACAAATAAAGCAAGAAAAAACCCATCAATAACAACCCTCATAAATTCAACATCATGTAAATACAGGAAATACATGCTTACGTGGTCGAGATTTTTCATAATGTTAACTTCGTTCATCACCCGTAGTGGATCGTTCAGGAACTTTGGTCGGCTCCGCTCGTTCAGCGGATCCTTCGCCACGTGCTTCATGGCGTACGGTTGACAGGAGACGGTATCGTGCAGCAGATAGACCGTTCCGCACGCACCCGAGCCCAGCTTGCGGCCGACGTGATAGCGATCGAGCAGCTCCTTCGCCTTAATGTCTGACTGCATGCTGTACCGCAGGTCGTAGTACACGAAGGCCCGTATGCTGACGCCCGCGATCGAGATGATATCGTTGTGCTTCAGGATCATGCATTTGTTCGGCCCAATCAGTCGCCCGTTTACGTACGTTCCGTTTCGGGAATGGTCCTGGAGAGAGGTTTGAGCGTTTACGTTTTAATAAAAAAAAGATGACTTCAGTTCCTGCTGGTTACGTACATGTATGTAGGTAGGGCTGGTTGTGTCGTTAAGATCCTTCTTGATCGTGAAGTGGTGCTTCGAAATTCGGCACAACTTGGAGGGCGGAAGGTTGGCTTCATCCAAGATCAGATGGCATGTTCCTTCTCGTCCCACCTTAAACTCACTGTGGCGCAGGTCTGCAAAGACAGGAAAAAAGATTAATTAAACTTTCTTTATCACGATCGAAAGAGTAAACAAACAACACTTATCATACATTAATCCAAGGAAGTGTGATAAATAGATAGGCTAATGGGGGCAAAAACTAACAAAGCTTTGGTATCAATTTACAGTGAAGCACACTATAAAATAAAGCTATAACTATTGGGTACCGTAGATAATAGACGGAGCACGAGAAACGTAGAAGGTGGGAATTTTAGTACCGAGGCTTTTCATTTTCACATGCTTGCCCAGCAACTGGCCATAGCTAGGGTGCTCGATCGGTTGACTTTCCAGCGCCGTATCTTGCGTCATTTGGGTCTGGGTGGCCGTTTGTGTGTCTAGAATTGCTTCACTGTTTGCCATGTCGCTTCGTTTGATGATGTTTTAATATTGCTTTTGCTTGCAGAAAGGAATAAAAATCACGACCCCGTGCGGTAGTACAGCACACGATACACTTGATTCCTAGTGCCGGTCAATAGACAACAGTTCGAACTGCTCAACACACACGCTCGCCCACTGCACTGCACTGTCGGAAGAGGGTCTTTTGGATAAAATTTTGCTGTGCGCAGCATTAAGGGATGCTACGACATATTTGAGGGAAGCTTTTCTTCTCACGCGCTGCCAGGACAAGATCGCGATGGAGGACGGTGGCTGGTTGTTTAAGCCGAATGCGTCTTTGTGTGCGTACAAGATGATTGTTGGTTGTTTTCTTTACGCCACTTTTTATCCTTTTCCTTCCACACGCGTGTTTTGACGGCGAGCGAGGGAACGAGATAACTAGCGGTGCGCTCTGATAACCGGTTGTCGGTTCCGCGTTGCGCAGAACACAGTGTTTTCAAACTGTTGCTTATTTGGATGAATTTGTGGTTCTATTCCAAGTTGAAAGTTCGATTTTTAACAGTAAAAACGAATCACCGAGCCAAGATTTTGCTTATCTATAGCTCAACTACGGAAACTGTGTTTTAACCATTTGCTCCGCAATGGCACAACGGATTCAAATGACAAGTGATGAACACTGTACTGTAAACGGAGGCTTGTCAAACTGATGAAAAGCGCGCACAAATAGAAAACTCACGTTTTTCTTCGACTTTTAGTTTGTTTTGATGGTAATTATTCCTATTTTCACAAACATTTCATCCGTTTCATACAAGAAAGATAAAATTGTCGCAAATTCAATTTAAACGAGGAATTTTCAACGAGAATTGTAGATGGCCATCTTTCCTATAGAAATCTTGCACGCTGTTACAACCAATCTGTCAAATCGCGATGACAGCTGTCGTCGTCGGTTTTCGTAAGACAAGGAAAAATCGTACCTGCAGCAAGTTTTCACTGCTCTCTTGAAAAGGAGATTTCTAATTTTCTTTTCAAGTGCCTCACTACAGCCACGACGAATTGTGCTTGCGGGTAACGGTGCGCTAGTGGGGTTTGGCTGCTGCTGTGGGTGGTGGTGGTGTACGAGGAGGTGGGGAGATCTGCGCCGTGTTTTGGTTCGGGCTAGCTGGAGTAGTTCGCTGGAAGAGTGTAGTGTGGAAGGCAAGAGTGAGCTGCTGCTGTATCATAATTCTTCGCCGTGCTGCTGACCAGTCACTCCAGCGAAATCACTTTTCTCAGCCACCGTTCACCACCGCACAAAATGTCCAGCAAGAAGGAGGAAATCGCCGACAGTTGGGAAGAGATCGACGAAGAGCGGGTAGGTACAGGGACTTGGTGCAGACGCGTGGTAGTGGGATGCTGGCAGCGTAAATTTCGCTCCCATCCATCATCACATCACCATGGTGACCTTGTTGACTAATTGACGCACTGTTCTTTTTTTTCTGGTGTGGCTATGTGTGTGCGCTCGTGTGTGACACTTTCGGCGGCTGCATTTGGGTTTCAACACCATCTATCAGTTGGCCAACGCGATAACGATACTGAAAAACTCCACCAGCCCCGGCACGGAACAGACGGACAGCGCTAAGCCATCGAGCGCATCGTCGGGAAACGCGGCTCGGCAGAACTCCCTACCGCAGATGCTGGAGGAGGAGCTGCGCCCGAAGATGGTGGTCCGGCCGATGCAAATTCTGAAGCGCCCACAGAGCAGCGGTGCGTCGGAAGGGAAGAGCCCGGCCGACAGTAAGCCCAAGACACAGATCAAATCACTCGATCAAAGGAGACAGGAGTATGCCGAGGCCCGGTTGCGTATTCTCGGATCGGCTCATGACGACGAAGAAGCTGAGTAAGTGACGGTAGCATGTGGCAGCAGCTTAAGGCGCTGTTTTAATATTCGTTCTTCTATCTTTTTTGTCCACAGAACGAAGAAAAATACTCCTGCTACAAACGGATATCGAGTAAACAATGTTAACAACAACAACAGCTCCAGTGGGAATGGTAGTTCCAATCCAGCTAGCGGGAGCGTTGGTCCAGGCGCTGGTGGTGGTGGTGGTAGTGGCGGTGGTGGAGAAGTAATGGCCGGGAATGGTGCAAATAACAATGCGTCAAACGTTTACCGCTATCATTCACCGTACCGGCAACAGGCCCCGATCGGAACGTTTCCTCCAGCGATGCAAAATGGGCCCCCGGGTCGGGCGGCACAGGCAGGTCCGGGTCTGTACTACTCAACACCCAACCTTCACCACCATCCACACCATCCGCACCATCCCATGCATGGCACCCACCCGATGCATCATCCGTTTCCGCCGATGCCACAGCACCACCACCATCATCAGCAGCAACAGCAGCAGCAACAACTCAGTAGCCATCCGTACCAACACCAGCAACACTTTGCCCCGCTGCTTAATCATCAGCCCGCGGGAGGTGGTCGTGATGGCGCATGGTACGCCGGGGGCCGTAACGGTGGCAACGTACCCGGCGCGGCCGGATACTACACCGGCAAGGGATACGGGGAAGGAGGTGGACCGATGTCTTCGCCACTGCTGGGACATGCACCGCCCGGTGTCATCCCCAACCATACGATGCCGTACAGCGGTGGGGCTGGTGGAGTGTTCGCGCAAGCTAACTCCCACGGCAGTACCGGAGGATCAAATGTCGTTTCGAATCAACACGTGCTACGTTTGCCTGCCGGGCCAGATGGTTCCCAAGGTTTCAACATGAGACGGTAGCCAACTGCTGCCAGTAAAGGTCGTCGTCCTGCCGATGGTCGCGGTGGTGGTGGTGGTGGTGGTGGTGGTGGTGGTGGTGGTGGTGGTGGTGGTGGTGGTAGACGGTGATATTCTTCTGACCATCTTTCCGAGCTCTAACACACTAAAAGCTGCCACGAAATGTATAAACGTGATTTTGCATTCGGTTTCCTAGTTCGACTCGGGCGGTGATGTGTTGTAGCACAATGATGCTATTGGCCAGCGAGCGAATATGTTGAAACACGGTATAGTTTTACCCCTTATTTTGGTTTCTCCGTTACCGAGGCTCCCGTTGGAACAGCTGCTATAGCATGAAACCTTTACTCATTACTCTTTTTTTATGTTTCCATAAACCCATTTTCATTTCTTATTCATTACTCTACTGATTACTGTTTACTCTGGGCGTGCTGCATTGCGCTCGCTGTGTTAAACCACGTAACTGGCAGCGCAAGTAGCTTCCCTCTTCCTTATCGCGTTTATGGATCCGCGTGTGTGCTTGCTGCTCTTGTAACAAAAAAAGCAAAGCATGTGTAACTGCTTCGCATGGAGACGCGTTTGAATTAAAAGAGAGACACGATGCATGTCCCCGCTAGCGCCACCAGAGACAAGGAGGTGAGGGGAGGGGGACATTGCATTCACGAAAGCCTCTAACCCGCTCTAGTGCTAAGGACACCTTTGTTAGTGTGTACAGTGTTAGTTAATGTGTACACATTGGCGCTAAAGGAAAGGAAAAAAACAACAACAACAATCATTTGCGTATATATTTTTAATGTTTTTTTTTTAAATATGTGTAGTATGAGTTATGTATAAAATGCGTTATAAATAATGATACTGGTGCAACTTAAGAAACTTGGTGTTCGGTGTCCCGCCCAACAAACATCCGAATAGGCCGAGTCCCTGTAGTCACCTGTTGCCAGGAGGGAAAAAGGGCACTTACGATGGCGTCACAAAATCCATATCCCGTGCCCTTCATCTATCGCTTTCGCGTTACAATTTCGCAAGACCGAACGAAACGGCTTTCGTAAACAGAGATGGTATTCCATTTAGAGCCTTCTGTCCACGTTGTTATGGGCACCGATGCCATGTGGCGAAGGAATTCGCTGTGAGAGAGAGAGAGAGTGAGCTGTTCTGCGGAAGCTGCGGGCGCTGTTTGTTCGTTGAGGATCGTTTGAAAAAGTGGGTCTCTCTCATTCCTCTCATCCCATGACCCATTAGCGGTTAGGGATCGCGAGAGAACCAAAACGGCTAAGCCCTCTCAGCAAGACCCATGTGCGAAAGAGAGAGTGAGACAGAGAACGAAAGATTAAGCAATCGTTGCTCATTACTTGGAGGCCGCTGCCTGTATGCTACCGCCGTCTCGTGCTCTGGAGAACTCGTTTTCTGATTCTGCTAACAAATCAACAAAAGTCACCGGACGCTCGACGAACGATTCGCAAAGCGTCTCAATCCGTCGATCAGCTAACACGGATCGCCAAGATCGGCCAGAGAACGAACGAAGTGTACTTGGTGTAGTACAAATTCCCCATCGATTCAGTGCTGGAATCAGTCGTAGCATTCCGTGACCTTCCTCTTGGTGCAAGCGTCCCTCCGCGCAAGGTCTAATCAAGCTCAATTAGGAGTGCTGATTGTGTTGGACGCCATAACCGCGCCACCGAAAATGGTACAGGACAGTGGTGCCCTCAAGAAGGTGCTGGTGATCGGTGGCGGTGGCCGTGAACATGCCATCTGCTGGAAGATGGCGCGCAGTGAAAGGGTGGACACGGTGCACGTGCTCCCCGGCAGTCCCGGCATTGCGGCCCTTCCGAAGGTGCAGCTAGTGTCCGGTGTTAGCGTGAAGGACTTCAGTGTAAGTGGGAAGGCTTTGGGTACTTTGTGTTAAAGTTAGTGAAATAATCCGTGATCTCTTTGCAGGCCATCGTAGCCTGGTGCAAGCTGAACCAGATCGATCTGGTAGCGGTCGGACCGGAGGACCCGCTGGCCGATGGGCTAGCTGACGCCCTGCAGACGGCCGGAATCAAATGCTTCGGCCCCGGGCGGCGCGGTGCACAGATCGAGGCGGACAAGAACTGGTCGAAAGATTTCATGCACCGGCACGGCATACCGACGGCCCGGTACGCCAGCTTCACCGATGCAGCCGAAGCGAAAGCGTTCATCCGTAGCGCACCGTACGCGGCACTGGTGGTGAAGGCGAGCGGGCTAGCCGCCGGCAAGGGTGTGATCGTGGCGGAAACGATCGACGAAGCGTGCGCCGCCGTGGACGACATCCTCGGCGAGCGGCGGTTCGGTGCGGCCGGCGAGGTCGTCGTTGTGGAGGAGAAGCTGTCCGGCGAGGAAGTGTCCGTGCTGGCGTTCGTGGATTCGCGCACCGTGCGCGTGATGCTGCCGGCCCAGGATCATAAGCGCTTGATGGACCACGATCGCGGCCCGAATACGGGCGGCATGGGCGCGTACTGTCCCTGTCCGATCATCAAACCGGCCCAGCTGGATCTGGTCGTGCGGGAGGTGTTGCAGCGAGCGGTGGATGGACTGCGAGCGGAAGGCATCAAGTACAACGGTATGTATGTGTGTGGTTTTTTTGTGTTGATTGTTGCTGCTTGGTACTAATGAAACGAGGGTGATAAGGAAAACCCCGGCCAGCCTGCCGAAAGGTCAGGATCGATCGAGAAATACTGAAATCGAAAACAAGTAACCGGATGACGTAGCCAATGTGGTCCGTCCGAGTCGCTGAGAGACAAACGCACGCGATCTACCCCCGGTGATAACGGCCAACGCGTGATTATGCTTCCCTTGCTGCTGCTGCTACTACTGCTGCGCCACGCAATCCTTCATGGCAACCAGACAGGAAGGGAGGACTGCGCAGTGATTGACGGAATGGAGCCTCACAGTTTTACCTCACAGTGCTGTTTACTCAATCTCCTTCGCTGTTTATGTTTGTCCCTGTGTTGCATTTCGATGGCGGTTATACGTGTTGTTATTGATTCGATTGAAGCTGGTTAATTAACTAGCCAAATGGGTATGTCGTATAAAGTGCCTAACCAGAGCAAGGCACAGACTTAAACACTCTTAGAAATCATTTTCCTTTTGGCGACGAATCCAATCGTCATTTCATTAAAATTTCAAATAATTCAAACAGCTATAAAACAAAAAATCTTTTTCCCCCGTAATTGATTTAAATTTTGCTTCCTTTTCTGCAGGTGTTTTGTACGCTGGCATGATGCTCACGCCGAACGGGCCAAAAACGCTCGAATTCAACTGCCGGTTCGGCGATCCGGAGACACAGGTCATCCTGCCACTGCTCGAGAGCGATCTGTACGAGGTGATGGAAGCGACCTGCGACGATCGGCTGCACGAGATCAATCTCAAGTTCCGGGCCGGGCTGAGTGCGGTCGGTGTTGTGATGGCCAGCAAGGGCTACCCGGAAACATCCACCAAGGGCTGCGTTATCACAGGTTTGTGTGATGGGTGTGTGTACAGCTTTCCCTTTTTTCTGCGCGTTAACTGATAACAATTGGTGCACTTTTCCTACTACACAGGACTGGACGCTGTTGCTGCACGCGCGGAGCATCTCGTGTTCCATTCCGGGGTGGCCCGGAACGAGCGCGGAGAGTTCGTGACGAACGGTGGCCGGGTGCTGATCACCGTCGTGCTGCACAGCGATCTGAAGCAGGCTGCCGCGCACGCTACGTCCGCCTGCAGCACCGCGATCAGCTTCGACGGTTCGCAGCACCGGTTGGACATCGCGCAGAAAGCATTCAAACAGTAAAGCTTCGTTCGTTCGTCTATTTCGTTTGTTCGATGCACATTTCTTTTTCATTTTTTTTTGTTCGGAAATTTGGAAATAAATGCTTCCCCGTGAGCAGTAGGGGGAAAGGTTAAAGCTCATGTTTGCCATTATCATCAAAGATCCCGTTTGTCACCTGTTTGTGTGTGTCTGTGTATTGTCCCCGCTCATGAAAGTCAGCCATATTTAACATTCATAAATAATAAGCTTACTATTTGGCTAATTTTTGTCTTTTCTTTCCAGCCAAAGTTTGTCGTACAAATCGAGCGGCGTCGACATTGACGCGGGTGACGCGCTGGTGCAGCGCATCAAACCGCTGGCACGTGGTACAAATCGTCCCGGAGTGGTGGGAGGACTAGGTGGGTTTGGTGGATTGTTCCGTTTGAACGATGTAAGTTACCTTGTTACCCAACGTTTTTTTTTTTTTGTTTTTGAATGAAAGGGCAAAATAATAATCCATCCCGCTCCCACTTTTACAGGCGACGTACATCAACCGCGAAGGCAAAACGGTGCGCTACAATGACCCGGTGCTGGTACAGGGTACGGACGGTGTCGGTACGAAGCTGAAGCTAGCGGAAACGCTCAACTGCTGGGACACGATCGGTATCGATCTGGTGGCAATGTGCGCCAACGATGTGCTGTGCGCCGGGGCGGAACCGCTCGCCTTCCTGGACTACATCGCCTGCGGTCGGCTGGAGGTACCGACGGCGGCAATGATCGTGAAGGGCATTGCGGAGGGTTGCCGCGAGACGAACTGTGCCCTGCTCGGCGGTGAGACGGCCGAAATGCCCTCGATGTACGAGAAGGGCAAGTACGATCTGGCCGGCTACTGTGTCGGGGTGGTCGAGCACGACCAAATCCTGCCGCACGTCGACCGCATTCGGGAGGGCGATCTGGTGATCGGGCTGCCGTCGAGCGGTGTGCACAGCAACGGGTTCAGCTTGGTGAACCGAATCCTCGAGCGTACCGGCACGAAGCTAACCGATCCGGCACCGTTCAGCGAGGACGGTCGCAGCACGTTTGGCGAGGAACTGCTCACACCGACGAGCCTGTACGTGACACCGCTGCTACCGTTGCTGCGGCAGGGGGGCGACACGGTGAAAGCGCTGGCCCACATTACCGGCGGTGGGCTGGTGGAAAATGTGCCCCGCGTCCTGCCCGATGCGCTGGGCGTGGAGGTGGACTTTGCCGAGGTGAAAATTCCACCCATCTTCGGTTGGCTGGCAGCGGCCGGTAACGTGACCGAGCGGGAAATGCTGCGCACGTTCAACTGTGGCATCGGCATGGTGGTGATCGTGTCGCAGAACGATCGCACGTGGAAGGAGAAGCTGACGCCGCACGGTGCGGTACTGTTGGGGCGCGTTACGCGCCGAGCACGTGGCACCGATCAGGTGGTGGTGAAAAACTTTACCCAAGCAATCGCAAAGGTGGCGGCAAATTACGTACCGGCCAAGAAATCGCCTACCGCCATATCGTACAAGGACAGTGGGGTGGACATCGGTGCGGGCGATGAGCTGGTGCAGCGGATTAAACCGTTCGCCAAGTCCACCAACCGGCCCGGTGTGATGGGTGGGCTCGGTGGTTTCGGTGGACTGTTTCGGCTGCGCGACACGGGCATGAATCTGGACGATCCCATACTCGTGCTAGGGACGGACGGCGTCGGCACAAAGCTGAAGATTGCGCAGGATTGCGGACTGCACGGTACGGTCGGCATCGATTTGGTGGCCATGTGCGTGAACGACATCATCTGCAACGGTGCGGATCCGCTCGCGTTTCTCGATTACTACGCCTGCGGCCAGCTGGACGTGCCGGTCGCGGCAAAGGTGATCGAGGGCATCGCGGAAGGCTGCCGCCAAGGCAACAGTGCCCTGCTCGGGGGCGAAACGGCCGAAATGCCGGGCATGTACGCGAAGGGTGTGTACGATCTGGCCGGCTTTTCGCTGGGAATAGCCGAGCGCAGCAAGATGCTGCCGCGGACGGACTGCATCTGCCCAGGGGACGTTATCCTGGGACTGCCGTCGAGCGGTGTGCACAGCAATGGGTTCAGCTTGGTGCACAAGATACTGGAATTCACCGGCCACACGTACAACGATGTGGCACCGTTCAGTGCGACGGGGAAATCGTTCGCCGAGGAGCTGCTCGTCCCGACCCGCATCTATGTGCGCGAGCTGCAGTCCCTGCTGGCGGAAGGGTTGGTGAAGGCGCTTGCCCACATCACGGGCGGAGGGTTTACGGAAAATATTCCCCGCGTCCTGCCGGCCGGCGTGGCCGCCTTCCTCGACCTTACCGAGCTGCACATCCCGCCCATCTTCGGCTGGATGGCGCAGGCGGGCAATGTAACGGCGGACGAAATGTTGCGCACGTTTAACTGCGGCATCGGCATGGTGCTGGTCGTGGCCACCGAACACAAGCACACCGTGCTGCAGCGTCTACGCAGCGTGGGTGGAACGGCTCTCGGTACGGTGGTGAAAAAATCGGACCCCCTCGGTCAGCGTGTCATCGTGCAGGGGTTCGAGGATACGCTGCGGATGTCGCAGATTACGTGCTCGCTGCCGAAGAAACGGATCGCCGTGCTCATATCCGGCTCGGGAAGCAACCTCCAGGCACTGATCGATGCAACTCGCAGTTCGATCTTTGGAATTCGGGGCGAAATTGTGATGGTGGTGTCGAACAAGGCGGGCGTCTTCGGGCTGGAACGGGCGGCGAAGGCCGGCATTCCTTCGAAAGTTATCCTGCACAAAGACTACAACACGCGGGAATTGTTTGATGCGGCCGTGTCTAAGGTGCTCGAGCAGGAACGTATCGAGCTTGTGTGTCTGGCCGGTTTTATGCGCATCCTTTCCGAAGGATTCGTGAAGCGCTGGAAGGGTTCGCTAATCAACATTCATCCGGCGCTGCTGCCCCGCCACAAGGGTATCCATGCGCAGCGGCAGGCGCTCGAGGCGGGAGACGTTGAATCGGGCTGTACGGTTCACTTTGTGGATGAAGGCGTTGACACGGGCGCAATCATCCTGCAGGAGCGCGTCCCGATTCTAAGAGGCGACACCGAGGAAGCACTTACCGAGCGCATTCACCAAGCGGAACACGTGGCGTACCCGAAGGCACTACGGTTGGTGGCGAACGGTGTGGCCACTCTCGGGCAGGATGGCACACTGCAGTGGATGAGCTAAACATTTAGACATTAATTGCTAATGATTAGAATCGGATTGCGAAAAGAAAGCGCGCGTTTTGTTAACATTTTAGTTATGCACTGGTTATACTCTGCACTTACAACAGTACACTCAACTAAACAAGGAACCAATAAAACCTAAAACACTTGACCTATTGGTGGCATCAGTTTGTGTCGTTTTCGCCGTTGGTTGCCTATCGTCTTCTACCATCTCTTCTCTGTGTTTCCCTTTCTCTAGCACTTCATTGCCCACGCGCTCCAGACTCAGTTGAACCATCTGCTTGTTCATCATCGGCACGATCAGATTAAATTTATCGATCATTTTGTTAATCTTTGTCACCTCCTCCTGCTGCTGCTCGAGCCACTTTTCCCACTGTTGCTCCTCGCGCACGCTCAACGGCAGATGGCCTAGCTTGGCGCGCAGTCGGCGCAAATCTTCCTTTAGCGCATCCACCGCCTGCCGTATGTCCTTGTGCAGCGTTATCCATTCGGGCGTGAACCCATTGTCGAGCATGATCTTGTTCATCTTGTGCGTGGTAAAGTCCACGTACGGGTTTTGTGACTGATGGTCGGGCAGGGGTTTGCCAAACCCGGACAGATTGCTGAAATCTCCCCTCGAGATCGCTTCCTGGATCAGATCCTCGACAACACGATCGTAGCCGTACTTGGTTTTGATTTCGTGCTTCTTAAAGTAGTCGCCCTTCTTCATAACAGCCGTTTCAGTCGCTTGTGCCTTCGAGAGCCTATGTTCGAGCACGCGTTCCTGCGCTTTGGCGGCGCGCACCGTTTGGTATTGCTTTTGGCGCTGGGCGGGCGTACCGTACCCGATCCCATCGAAGCTCAGGTACTGGCGGTGCTGCGGGGCAGTGTGTTTGATGTCGTACACCTTCACCTCCTCGCGCAGGTCCTCCACGATGCCACGGCGCGCTTTGGCAAACTTTTCCTGCAGTATGCGAAAGGCGCTATCCACTTCTTGGAATCGTTCCGCGCTCGCTTCCGGGTGGCCACTGTCGGGGTGTAGCTTTTTCACCAGCGTCAGGTAAGCCTGCCGGACCGTGTTCTGGTCGGACTGTTCATTCACACCCAGCAGACGGTAGCATTTCTACAACAAAGGGGATAGTGTATTAGTGGCCGGACATAATAAAGAATTTTTTTATTTGTGCCCATTCTACTTACATTATATAATTCGCCTCGCCGTGTGTGGACCATCCTGAAGCAGAAAGAGCTCCCATAATGTTGTGCCAGCGAAACAGCTGCGAAGGTTTTATTCGTAAGCATGTTTGCAAACTTGCTCACTGCACCGAGAAGAAAAATAAAACGATTTCAAAGCATCTTTAAAAAAGCACCCTGAAAGTGCAAAACAAACAACCGGCACTTTGTGACCTTGATCAACAGTATGCGCCAATAGCGACCGAATAACAATCGGAGAAACTTACCAGCCGTGAATGGAGTTGATGCTGATAATAGCACAAAGTGGTTCTGAATGATTATCGTTAATATTGCACAATATTAGACCACACTAGCCATGGTTTGGGAAGGGAAATAGCAACATCAAATGCTGCCATCGGCCAAAAGTGAAACAACATAAATGCGAGCTTTTCCCAGCGAACAACAAAAAACAGCTGGCTGGCGAACAACAAAAAACCGCGCGACTGGTGAGCGGTGAGAAAGTGAATGGGGGGGTACAATAATAAAATAAAATAAACTCACAGGAACATGATCGTCTTTGGGAAGTATAAAGAACACACAATATTTTGCATGATGTTTATAAAATAAAATACAAATAAAAATTAAATAAAAATAATACTTCCCCAGCGCGATTCCAATAGGAATTGTGAGCAATAAAGTTGCTACTATAAACGTGCGAGTTAAACCTCCATTAGAGCGGGAGAGCGATAGCGAAATAGAGAAGGAAGGAGCGAGTGTGCGTGACAGATTCCAAGTTAAACAACAAAAGAAAAACGCACACACACGCATTCTGCTTTCATCACTTTCAGGTTGTCAATGAGAAGAGTCCGTCCCGTAAGTGGAGACGTGGAAAACAGCTGCCCCCGTGGTGTAGGAAAAGTAGCACCAGTGCTCAGCTATTGAACCTCCGAATGTGTGTTTTCCGTCGTGAAAACGTGAACAGTGAATAAACCTAAACGCGTCACGGTGGTGCTTCCCTGTGAGTGAGTGTGTGTCGGCGGCCTTTGTGTTCGAGAGATGGCGGAGAAACGACGTGCCAAGAAGCGAAAGGATGTAAGTTCCGCTGCAAGAGAGCAGCAAGCAGATCCGCCTAAAAACATCAGCCAATCACTCTCCCCCCCCCCCCGCCCGACAGGCGGCGCAAGAAAGGTCAAGGCTTCCATGCCTGCCGCGGCCTGTGCGCCGCCTTGTGTTGTTAAACAAGATAAGAGAAAAGTGTAAACTCGAGCCGCGCCACCAGCCAGCCTGCCTGCCTGCTGAACTAATTTCGTGGTGCCATTTGGCAACGAGTTGGCTGCCCCGTGGCACTGTCGCGACCGACGGGACGGGAAAGAAATGGTGGAGAAAGTTGTTTCCTTCTTCATCGGTTAACCCATTTTGCTTTATGCGCATCGCATCGCGACGTCACGGTCTCGGGGGCCTAATTGATTTGGCCTACTGGCTCCGCCAACTGGTCAACTGGTTCTTGCACCCAGCCCCACCCGTCGCCCTCGGCACGCGTGCGGTACAGGCGCAGGTATTATTATTACGGGATTTGATGGAAAGACCGAGAATCCGCCGTAGCAAGCGAGGCAAATCCAGGCTGCAGAAAAAAAGAGGTCACTGGCTGCGGACACGCTTGAGTGGTGATGCGAGAACCGTTCGTTCGTTCGTCAAGAATTTGTGTGTTGGAATAATCACCTGAACAAACAGCTACGGAGCGTGTATTTTGCGTGCCGCGAATACTTTATTCACGGCGTGACGTACGCTAGTTTTCTTCATCACACTCTTTTTATTGTGCTGTTGCTCCTAACGGATCTCAAGTACCGTGTACTGGTTGCGGAGAGACCACCACCCACCACCACCACTGTGTACCTGCCACGTGTCTTCCCCTCTAGAAGCAGCTGCGATTTCATTGCCAACAGACGCTAAATGACGCCGTACGATATTGACTGTGAGATGAAATTTTGATATCATTTTTTTCGTTTCTTTTTCTTATGCTCCACCCGGTAGGAATACAGCGGTCCCGGAGGCGCAGAACAGGAGATCGAGAAAGCTTCCAAGGATGAGTACAAGGTGGCAAAATGGCTCAAATCGAACGTACCGACGAAAAAAACCAAATTTCTGAATCACAATGTGGAATACTTTTCTGGTGCGTATGTTAGAGGTAGTGTGATTCCCCGCAATGTCCAGTCCAATGCGGAGTTGTGACGTGTAGCGGGACGTGATGTTTGCTCTGGCCCCGTGTTCAACGTAACCGTTGCTAATTGTCTGTTATTGTTTTTTTTCTGCTCCTCCTTCTCGTTCGCTGCATTCTATTTGCTCAACGTGTATTTTTTCTTTTTTTTTAATTGCAGCCATCAAAGCAATCGATGCACTGCTTGCGTCAAAGTTTGCCCAGGGTGACAACTGTCTCTTTCCGCACCGGCAGGCCGTGATTGATTTTATGGGCGATATGCTGTACCACAAGTTTTTCCACCGCGCCCGAAAGGTCCCGGTCAGCGAGCAGGAGCTGCGCGGGAAGAACAGCAAAAAGGCGGCCGCAGAGGCCTTGGTGACGGCCAGCTCGGCTAAGGATGGCTCGAAACAAACGGCGACAAAAGAGGAACGGGCAACCGACGCGGAAAGTAGCCACGCGGAGGGCAGCAAGGCGGTGACGGAAGCGGTAGCGGAAAAGCGAAAGCGCAAGATCCGTCTAGAGATGCACCCAGAGCAGCTGTTTATCGATGGGCACGAGGCGTACGTATGGCTGTACGATCCGATCCCGATGCATTACTGGATCTTTGGCGCATTGCTGGTGGTGGGCGCGATCGTTATCTGTCTATTCCCACTGTGGCCACCGCTGCTGCGAAAGGGTGTGTACTATCTGAGCATAGCGGCGGCCGGCTTTTTGGTGTTTATTCTCGGCCTGGTCGTGTTGCGGTGCATCCTCTTCTGTCTGGTGTGGGTGGTGACCGGTGGAAAGCACCACTTCTGGCTGCTACCGAATCTGACGGAAGATGTCGGCTTCTTTGCCTCCTTCTGGCCACTGTACAATGTAAGTTGGTGGTAATTGATTGAAATTTACAATCTGGATAATTTTTATAATTTCTCTTCTACTATTTCCCCTGCTCTTTCCCGGCAGCATGAATACAAGGACGGTCAGAGTGGCACCGAGAAGGGTAGCAAGAAGACGAAAAAACGAAAACGCGACAAAGACAGTGGCGGCGAAGAGGAGAGTACCACCGCCGGCAATATCCCACCGACGATCGACGAGGTGAAGGAGCGTGACACTGAGGTGGAAAGCGGCAAATCTTCACCATCGCCGGCAGCCGAAGGGTTAAGGCATCGTGGAGCTAAGCAGCAGCAGCAGCCGCAGGAATCTTCACCAGTGTCCGTCCCACCGGTCACAATTGCCGAGTCGATCGACGAGGAGCAAAAGTGAGTGTGTTGAAGCAGCAACGCAAAGCCATGCAATGGGATGGGAAAGGTGTATTATAGTTGCTTACAGCTGTAACTTTGTAAATGTTTTGTTGTGTAAACTAACTGTTTTTTTTTTAATTTTGTTGGTACTGTGCTGGTTTCTAATGTTTGTTTTCTTCATGTAGATCATTAGAACTTCCTTCCGTTATAAAACCTTTCCCTATTTGTTTGTCGATTGTGTAATAAATTTAATTGCTAATTATATGGTTTTGAAGTTGTTTTTCCCTCAAAATTCTAATGACCTGGGGTATTGGATGTATTTTAGATAACGCTTCCTTTTCAGACTGTTTCAGACTGGAGAAATGCATAACATTTACTCATTACAGTGTATATAAAACGCTAATCATTATTGAATTGTCTAGTTGAAAGCTCATTTGTTTAAAGTATTTCTATCCTCTTCTTAAACGTTAATTACAAATTCGATTATCTCATCATTTATGCTGTATAATCTATACAAAAGTAGACGCTTTACACGGTTTTTCGGGGGTTCTCATAGTTGTGGGCCACTTCGTTGACTCTTTCTTATTGGAAATTGACTTCATATGATGGAAATTGGACTCTATGGCATCCTTTTTGGACAGGCGCCTTGGAAATTCCCATTGGATTTGTTCAAAAAGGATGCTATAGAGTAAAATTCCCATTGCATTAAGTTCATGTCACATAAGTAAGTGTCAATAAAGTGTCCCACAGCCATGAGCACTCCTGGAAACCCTATAAAATGCTTTGGCGATACAAATATCTGTCGATGAACTTTACGATGTTGCCAATCTCACTATGTGCGACCATTTTCATTGCAGCTCCGGAACACCGTCGGAAAGTGACTCGGAAGGCTCGCAGCGCTCCTCCACGGGGAAGGACTTTGAGATGGTAGAGCCAGATGAGGTGGATACCTCGTAAAGCAGAACAAGTTAATCGACATGCGCGCGTTACATTTTCATATCACCCTCAATCCACGACTGCAGCAGTACTAGCTGCATACTAGCTGAAATGGATCGGATAGCAGCACCTATCATTTTCGTACCACATCTGCAAACCAAACCCTGCAAAAAGAAAAAAAAACAACAACACCACCACAACCAACACATGTACACACTGTACGATCATCACATCACGATTTGCATCCGCATCAGCCAAAGT
The DNA here is from genome assembly GCF_017562075.2 of Anopheles merus. NCBI lineage: Eukaryota > Metazoa > Arthropoda > Insecta > Diptera > Culicidae > Anopheles > Anopheles merus. Next base: position 41,873,272 of record NC_054084.1, read on the forward strand.
TGTTTCCCCGTCTCCCCACAACAACTTTCCCATGTGTGTACAATAATCAAAAGCACGCATGAGATACGTTGACCAATGGCCAAATTCCGCCCCACTCCACATGTTCGGCGTTTCGGGGTGATTTTGATAGTACCGGCGCGCTGTCAGAAGGCGCGCATTCGGGTGGCACGGAGTGAATCTCTGCGCCCGCGTGCCGTCAGTCGTTTCGCAACCGATCGCAATGATCGTTACGGTGCTTTTCGCGCGAGTTGAAAACCCCCAGTCCGAACAGTGCATTCCACACAGCGAGCCATCAAGACCATCTCATTAGCCAAAGTCTACTAATGGACAGTGTTTTATCTCGTAACGACGGTTTTGGTTTAGCTTTTAAAATGTAAGTCACTTTGGACCACAGTGGATCTGCTGTGCTGGAAGTGGGGTTTGCTGGTTTTATTACGAATTTTATCGGTGCCCTCAAAAGGTGAATAATATCAAGCGAAAATAATTGAACCTTCTGGTCGTGATTTCGGAAGCACATATGACGCAATCGTGAGCCTAAATGTTAAGAGTTAATTGCATAGAGATACAGAATAATGGGTCATTGTTTAGAACACCTATTTCACCGCACATCTGTCTATGCCTGGGATGGAACTTAATGCCAGCAGACAAAAAATCAAAACGATTCAAACAAATTACAAACCCAACAAATTAGAGATGAATGAATGCATCCCAATCTTTTCCGCATGGTTCAATCGATTCGGCACCACCCAAATGCTCGGAATCTTTCCCACTCTTTGTTATCAGTGCTCTGCTGGCTGGTGGAGCCATTGCGTTATCGGTTCACTTCCGTGCTGAAGCATTAGAAGAAGCAATCGTTTGTGGTTGGAGGGAGCGATGGTGTGTGGGGAAGGCATTTGTTCGAGCACCAAAATACAACGAAAACATTTGGCAGAAACCGCAGGCACAAAATAAAAACACAACCACACAAAAACGATTTCAGATTTAGAATCGAAAATCTCAAACCGGAAGTGGAGTCTCTGAAGCATGAAGGGCGCATGAACAGCCAACGGTAGTAGTGTAAAGCCAACGGTCGAGCCGGAGCGTAACCAAGCCACGTGCAGGCGAGCCCTGAGTTGTTTGTGTGCGGGTGTGGTTCGTGGGATCAGTTTTGGAAGAGTGAATGAATTTTCGGACATTAAAATACCGCTCGAGGGCTGCTCACGCGGAGTTATCACATGCCGTCAGATCGAGCAGTGGCTGTTGGCTTTATATTCACTATGTTCTGTGCGCATCGTATGCATCTTCCCTATCCCATCCCTTTCAGCTATGTAGATTGTGTGTCCATTTAGCGTGTTCTTTATCCCGGACGTGTGGCAAATGTCCGTACAAATTGCAAACACGTATTACATACTACATACAAAGGACGGAGAGAGCGAAGCTAAAGACGCCCCCGGGGCAACATAATATTATGTGGACAGGCCGGTGATAAAGCATTTTACGTGGTGTGAAACAGTAAAACAAAACAAAATAGAAACTCTGGCAGACGATTAACGGGCTACAACAAATCAAAACACGCAACAGTATCGCGAGCCGTTAGTAAACGACGTTAGTATGTAGACCGAGAGAGAGACAGTGAGTGGAAGAATGAGAGATAGAGGAAACGAAAAAAAAACGACAAAAGGTTTTTGTAGTGTGTGTGTGCAAACGTTAGGTAAGGTTATATTATTCAAAATAAAATTTATGGTATGAAAAATAGTAAACAACAGTGGAGTTGTCGTTTACGTCGTTTATTGCCCTTTTATGGGAGGGTGCTCGTTGAAGCTGTATTTCAATTGCAGAATATTAATGTATTGTTTTAAATAACATTTACTAGGAAAAATGATGATCATTAAATGCATGAATAATGTTAATAGCCGAAACGTTGTCGATCGTAAGCGTTAAATACTTGACTGGACGATTCATTGACGGCAGACCATCCGCTAACGTCGTCCCACAATATACCACAACAAACGGAGGGTGAAAAAGTACAGTATTTCCACCATACCGAGCACACTGAAACCAAGGAAAAATCCGGCCGTACCTCCAATCGATACTGGAGAAAGGAAACAGCACATCAACACATCAACACACTAGCACAAAAGGTAGGTTCGAGTTACCACTCGAAGAATGGGTCCGGTTTGGTACTCACCCAACAAATCAGTGAAGGTAAACAGTAGCTGCCGGCTGAACCGTACCAAAGGGTAGCGCTTCACAACAATCAGCCCACCGATGCTGCCGATAAGCTTTTGCGTTTGCTTCAGAACCTGTAGGATGGAGGGAAACGGACACGTAAACGGATGGATGCAGCAGCAATGGCAGTTGCACGGTGCAAAGTAAATCCCACCGGAACGTGCTCTTCTGGTGTGAAACGGTTGACACACTGCAGTTGCAGCACAATTCGATTAAGAGGGGATTTACTGTTGGAAATCTTAGAAAACGGAATACGGCTCCGCCTTCGGTTTCGCAACAAGCAGCCATTACCTGTCTGTGCTCGATGATAACCTTCGAGTCGACACAGTTCTGCTCGCAGTAGCACGGTATACCCTTTTTGTCGTTAATGTCCTGCTTGAACTCGAGGAACAGCTTCTGGTAGCGCGGAAAACACTTTATCAGCTGCTTGTAGTGGCACACCTTCTTTGCTCTTGGTCCTTCTGCAAGTGAAATTGTGAATCAGCGAAAAGGAGCTTCTATACCAGGGTATCAAAAACTTACCAGGATTAGGATAGAAATGAGGAATACATCCGCACAGTTTGTAGGCCAGCTGAATGCGACACTCTTGCAGACAGATGCCCTTAGTGTAGATGGAATAGTGCGTCAGGTTGGACTCGTAATGAAACCGGCAGCCCCGTTGGGAGATCGTAGTATCCCTGCAGGGAGATAGAGGGCGTTAGTGTGCGACGTGTCTAGAGGTAACACCGTCCTGTGCGACGCGCCGCCTACTCTTTAAAGTCCTTCGTGGTGACGATTTCGATAGAAAACGTTTCGTACTCATGTGCCTCGTTCGTCAGTGGTTGATACTTTGCGATGTTCAGTGTTTCATAAGGGCTGTGATAAAAGATCTAAATGTAAAAACCGACGCACGGAAATTATTAGTGACACAGTGTGCTGGTGTGATCGGTTGCGGAATGCTTGTGTTACTAGCTGCGGTGCTAAATCCATTACCGTAATCGGTGGCTCAAAGCCAATAAAGCTGTACGTGATGTCGCCGTCGAAAAGGTTCCCGTACCGAACATTGTGCACTGTACGCGTCGAGTAGAAATCGTCCAACGGTAGCTCCCTCCCGGTCAACAACAGACTGTGGTGGAATTGAAACTGAACTTGTAAAATCGTTTGCCTCAAGAGTCGGCAAAACCTCGTACGCCTACCTACCTTGCGGTTAAATTGGACGAGATAAAACTGTTGGTGGTGTAGCAGATACCGTACTCGGTGAGTGTTTGATGGGTGCGTAAGAACTCCAGGTTGCTTTGCGTCCGAACGCGCAGTTCCGTATCGTCCAGGCGGGTCAGATCGCGGGTAAGATTGTATATAATCTTCATGTAGTTTTCCGGCTGGATCTGAAGTACGTCCAGCAGGGTCTGTGACAAGCGAAGTAAAACAGGTTACTTTTCCATTACAGTAGGCGAGTGATTGGTTTGTGAGAAAAAGGGAACCGCTAACGTCCACATTGTCACTGTGCTTGATGTTCTCAAAGTTGATAAAGGTCGAATTGGCCAACGATTCCAGAAAGTCGAACAGCTCGGCTTGATCTTCCTCTTTAGTGATGCCATTTTTGCTGAAAAATTGTATTTTACACTTATGCTAAAGGTCACACTAGCTAGGAGAAAGATCCACATTAAATCTAACCTGCAATAGTTCAGTAAATATGGTCGATAAATACGTTTTAGCGGACAAATAGTAAGACTCGGCATAGAAGTGTTCCAGTAGTAGTGATCCTTTTCAATCGCAACGACCGTACTCTTGCTCTGATAACGCTCCCAGGATACGAAGCTCAGCACGACGGAGAAATAAATAGACACGACAATCAGCACTAACCAGAAGAGTCTGTAAGATCCCCCCGATAAAAAAAGTGAAAAATGAACTTGCAAGTTACGTGCCGACCTTTCCGTTACCTTTCCAGAATATGTAGCAACGGTTTACCCAAATAGGCCAACCCATGCACTGCACCTTGCTCGAGAAAGATTAACACAAACGTGCTGATTGATTTGAACAGTCTCAGCAACCAACCGACTGGACCATTCGAATCCGCTTGTCCGATGAACTTTTCCGCCCGTTTTCTACCACTCCGGGCAGATGCGTTTGATTTATGATGGTTCATTGTCTATTTCAGCACTCTCTCTGTTCGTTGAAAGGCAATAGATAAAACTGACTGGCATTAGAATCGTGCACTATTGATACCAGGTGGTTGCATTTTGAGTGGTAATAAAAATAGACGATTGCACATGCACACGTTTGCTATTGCTTTTAAAACGATGCCGCAATTTAGCATCCAGCAACAAGTCCGGTACGTGTTAGGTGCTAAGTGCAGCCGTTACTTATTCATTTACACTTGAAACTGCCAGTATTACCTGTATGATAAGCAGGCAATAAGGAAGGATGATAGATAAAAGAGCGTTATTTATGGCGTTTGTGTTTTAATTTGAAACGCTTATCATATTTTAGTATGCTGTAGCTTTGTAAATATTTCAAAACATTCGATAGTAACAATGATGCAATTGAGCAATATAGTAACAGTTATACAATTGAGACAAAAAAAATCATCTTAATCATATAATCGCACTCAGTTTAACTTACTTGAGGGTTTTTTAAAATTTTGTTTCCACGTGTTTGTTTTTGAAATTTCATGGAGGCGCCCAGTCGTTGACGATTATTTGATTGTAACATGTTATTTATTTTTTAATATTACTCTACCAGATATATAGTGGAAATAATACGTGTATAGATGTGATGCAGATTTCGTTGTCACATGCTGTAGTTCGTGATTAATGTTTACCTACGGCTAAGTGATGATCCATGTAGAACAATCGATTCATGTTTGATACGTGATTTTACGCCAACATGCCAACATATGGCTCGTTATTGCTTCGTTTCTTTTTTCAGTAACAACTGTTGATCGATAGGACAGCAATTTTAAAGGATTAAAATACTTTTATTCAACACATCATCTGAAACACTTCACACATACATACACACAAAGACACGCGAGTATTTCTCCCCTTGCTCTACTTCATCCAGCTCCAGCTTGGTGGAGTTAATAATTAGTACCCCTCCCCAAACAAGAAAGAACATGCCCGTCGGCAATGCAATGTGACTAAACTAAAAGCTGAACGAGTCACTCGGGTGTGGGCCTGCCTATTCCGAATCATCAACCGGTTGCTTCGGTCGCTTGGACGGACGTCGGCGGGAAACCTTCGACGGGCTGTTGGCAGGCTTCGGCTTGGGTGTCGGTGGATTTTCCAGCTCCTCTAGCTGCTTGTCGGTAAGACGATCCTTATACCAGTCGGCGCTGGAGACAGAGAAGCAGAGAGAAATATATAAGTAGTTGAATATTTATGACAATGTACTGCATTTACTTATACTAAAGCAAACTTCATCTTACCAATCTGGCACCTTTCGGGCCCACTCGCAGTGCTTGGCCACATCGTCGAACGCCTGTCCGAGTTTGCACCCGTTGCGGCGCGGTGTTTCACCGTTGATGCACACGTAGAAGAACTGACAGTCGTCCGGATCGGCATAGCGAGGATGCGTAGCTCCCTCGGTTTCGTTCACTTTCGGGCAGGTAAACTTGAACACGTCCTCCGACGAGCAGCCCTTCTTCTGGGCCTCGTCCGGCCAGGTGCAGATGCCGGTGCGCGGATTAAACACCAATCCTTCCGGGCAGGTGATCATGTTGAACATACCGTCCACGCAGTAGTAGAACTTATCGCACGCACCAGTCTCGCTGGCAAAGTAACCGTTCTGGCGGGGGCAGTGCAGGGATGCTATGGGTGTTTCTGTAACATTTGATAAAGAGGCATCGATTAGTCAAGTTTTGTTTTTTATTTCTTCAAACATCTTCTAAATTACAGAGATCTTTTTGCTGATGGTATGCACATTTTTTAATCTACATTGTTGCTAATTTATATCAGTTTAGTAGAGAAAATACTAAGAATGGTTAAAATATACAGTGGAACCCTTCATAACCAGTACCGTCTACAACCAGTTTTTCACTTAACGAGCAAATGCTCTACACATACCCCTCTTAATGAGTAAAATCTCACATAACGAGCAATTTTTGTTTCCCGTTAGGAAATCGTGATCATTCCTAGTGTTTCAATACTAAGAATCGGTAAATTTCAAGCTATTTCCAAAAGGGGTAGTGTTTAAGTGTGGAGGAAAAGTGGAAGGGAGGTAACACAATAACGCCCACTACCAGTCCAAAACTCACGAAGTCATACAAAAAAGCCGGGGAGGGCCGTGGGCGCGTCCACTGCATGTCCAGAACTCTTTTAAGCTCAGGTAGCGGAGCTGAGAGTTTTGCTGCGCATATGGACAGGTGGAGTGTGTGAGATAGTGTCTTAGTTTAATTGCTACTCGTAAAACTGAAAAAATGGATGTCTCTGATCTGTTTTTATCCTGGGTGAAGTCATATCTCTCGAACCGTACATGCCAAGTGGGAATTGAATCACAATGCTCATACACGTTTACCAGCACGCCTGGGGTTCCAAAGAGTAGCAATCTTGGACCTCTGCTATTCCTGATTTACATCGATGACCTGCGAAGCATACTGCCCGTGGGATCATATCTTGCTTATGCCGATGATCTGATTTTTTTTACTGTAGTCAGCGCCTGCATGAAATGCTTGACCTATTTGGAGATTGGTATAGCCGGTCTCGTAGTACAGTCGTCAACTCGTGCGACTTAACAACATGCCCGTCATGGGTTCAATCTCCAAATGGACCGTGCCGCCATACGTAGGACTGACTATCCTGCTATGGGGGGAAATCAATAAGTCACTGAAAGCCAAACCCACAAGTGGTGCAGGCAGGCCTTGACCGACAACGGTTGTTGAGCCAAAGAAGAAGATAGCCGAAACCGATTAAAGCTATGTCCAGTTAAATTCCAGACTATATCCTTCACTATAGCACATCACCCGATCAGACACAATTATGTTATCTCTAATCTTGAAAGTGTTATCTCCAGGGATAACCAGGCATTAGGACATATAATGAAAATGTGTAAAGAGTTTCATGATCCTATGTGCCTAAAAGTCGTATACTACGATTTCGTTTGGGGTCCCTCCTAGAATATTGTTGTGTAGTATAGTGACCCTTAGCAGCCCGCTCAATCAATCGCCTGAAAAGTATTGAACGCAAGTTTACCAATGCCGTCGAACCTCCTCACTATCAACGGAGCCCATTGCTTGGTTTGGAGTCGCTTAATGGCAGGAGAAAAAACATGCAGCGTGTATTCGCATTTTGACTGTTAAAAGGTGGTATTGATTCCCCTGCGCTCCTTGCTGCCGTGCATTTTCACCATCTAGGATAGTTAGGACCAATTTTTATTTTTGCCCCGAGCCAACGAGGACTATATACTGACAAAGCAGCCCTTTCGATTTTAATATTTCTACGCCAGTGTTTAAAAATCGTTTTCGTCTGCGTTTCCATTCTAGTAGTTTTTAAGTATTTGTTAAGCTATTTGTGTAGACCTGCGGAGGTCAGACAATGTATCATAATAAATTAAATTAACTTAAATGAAATTAAATTTAAATCTTCATATTTGACAATATTGGAAGCTCTCATCGGCTTAGGTCGTGGAAGTAGACAGGACGTAGGTTTTAGTGTGTAGTGTACCTTTCTAAGAAGCGTGTGGTGCACAAGGGTGAGGTGTCTTCTTGAACGCATTCTTGATCTACTTGCTCGTGAAGGCGAGAACTGTGATACTAAGAATTGACATTACTGTTGCCACTTGGAGGTGTTCCGTATGGTTGTGATGCATATAATTTCTATAATCCTGCACATTCGTTGACCTGGAACCAATTATTTCACTTTTCATACAAATTGTATGAAAAAGTGCCTCTCGCATAACGAGTGAATCAATTGGGACGGATTAAACTCTTTATGAAGGGTTCCACTGTATTATAGATTTCTGGCTACTTTTGTCTACATTTTTGACAGTTAGTTTAAGTATACATCAATATCTTGCATAAATTAACTCTTTTTTACACTTTTAATCATACAATCAACACAGTTTCTGGGCTCTTTGTGCCAAGAAACTGCATATTAACTACTTGCTCTTGTTATGCCATATTTCAAGAAAGTGTGCCAAATGTCTTACATTAATCATGATTCTTGCTGTTTCAAACTAAGTAGCTTTAATGGTTGAAATAAGCTCTGAATAGAATAATTGGACGAATGGAAAATTCGCATTATTGTCCATGAAGTACAGTTTTTCCATTTTCTGGTGTCACGATTCCAGACTTTATAAATTCCAATTCTACCAACAAGTGATCTCTTTCATTCCAAATTGACACTTTTTCCCTTTCCCTTTTACTACTCACGGAGCTTCGGGCGTTTGCTGCAGTCAATGTTGAAGGGCAGATCGCACTTCTCCTGATCGGAGTCGTAATCGTTGAACACCATACCGTCCGGGCACAGTTTCTCCGTAATCTGTCCATCGCGGCACTGGTAGTACTTGTCACACTGTTCCGCATCTGCAAAGTATCCGTTCGGCTCGGGACAGTTCTCCGACAGCTCCGGATCAATCTCGTCCGAGGCGGACGCCTGTACCGGGCCCTGCTGACGCACTGGGCTGCGGACTGGTGCGTCGGACGCGGCAGGCTCACGGTTGCGTACCGCGGGGCCACTGCCCGGTGTTCGCCGGTTTAGCTCATACTGCCTTCGGAGCTGCGTCTGGGCAGTGGAGAGTCCTGCAAGAACGAGAAGAACATTAAAAATTATCTTAATATAATGTAAAATTTGAAAAAAAAAAATGTCCGTAAGTTTCACAGTCGTACATCTTAATTTAGTCCCATCGCAACACGAAAGATGCACTATCGATCGCTGTCCCCTTCGATTAGAGCTGGCCATAAATTATGCATGTTTTATCCCCGTCCGGCGATGCAGTCAAGTTTGCAAAACGAAGCCATCACTCAATGCCACCTGGACGGGGGGTGCTGCAAGTACTGCTAAAAATATGATCCCGCCCTGCTACTGATCAACGATCGGTGCTCCAGAGTTGGCCGTACTCCAGCGCGACCCGTCTAGAGCAGTGGATGCAACGTGTTGACAGGAACGTGTTGCAGCGGGGTGAATAATGAAACGATGTTTACCCCGCTTTTCCGTTTTTGCTGCCGCCGCTGCTGCTGCTTACAAAATTTCACTTTCAATTAGTAGCAAAACCGTCGGCAATGCAATGCGAAAGAGCACACAAGGGCGGGTGGGTGGGTACGGTAAACGATTTTCACATGCCTGCTAAACTTAGCGGCAAGCGACCGTCGTGGTACCGCCCGAAGGGCCTCTGCCACTGTGTGCCCGTTCTGGACGTTGGCAAAAATAAATATCAAGGTCTTGGAGGAGGCAGCGGCAGCGATGTGTTCCGACGGTTTTTTTGTGTTCCAACGGTAGCCAACGGTGCTGGTTTGCAATTATGTGCTGACCGTGCTCGGAAGTGGTTCGAAAAACGCGTGCATGCGGAGTGCACTGCCTTCGTGTGTCCGTCTGTCTTTGGGAACGAAAAGAGGTAATAGTGCACTGTTTAAAGTGTTTTAAATTTTTTCAAGTGATTCAAATGTGTTTGGTGAAGGTTTTAAAAATTATTACTTTTTCATTTAACAGCTTTGGGCTTTAAAATAAAGTTTGTCTAGCTTTAATGAGCGTTTTACGTACTTGTTGCATTGCACAAGACCATTAAAATCATTCTCTTATAATGATTGCCCGTTAAAATTCCTACAAAAAAGAACAGTTTTTTTACAGCCTATTGTTTGGACGCTTTTTAAAACATCGTATGGAGCGTGATGAATTGTTGTAGCCTTCTGTTGACTTTTTTTTATGCGCACTACGAATGCACCGTGAAAAATGCAGCTAATTAGAATTCCTGTTTGGCGCGCGCGTCTCTCTGTGTGTGTCTGTCCGTGTGTAGCTGTGTTTTGTCGTCTCGTTTTTCACTCTTCACAATGAGCGTTGTCTCGCCAAACAAAAATCGATAAAACGTGAAGTAAAGAAGGAGAAAGAACGGGAAGGTTAACCAGTTCGTTGATGGACCGGTGATGCGAGATGAGTTGTCTTCCTTGAATGACGAGCGATGCATCATTTTTTTTTTGTTGTCAACATTTTATCATCCAGGGAACATCAGCCACTGTCCTTCTTCTCCTCCGTTCGCCCCAATAATTGACCTCAATCGCTGCATTGAGCAACAGTAGCCCTGTGTGTTTTTTTTTATTTTAATGTTACAATGCGTTGACCATGATCTTTAGATCAATTTGCAATTCTTGAGCTGATACAAAGTGCCTTGCATGTTAATCTTTGTGAATCATGTTTTTTTTTTGTGGAGAATACGGTAGAAACCCGTGTCTGTTTAATTTACACAATTATATACACCGTTGTTGGCAGAGTTCATGTCAATTACCATTCCTATGCGTCACATGTTTGATAGCTATAAAAAAAATGTAGAAGCAAATTTCCAGGTGATAAAATTAAACGTTTCACCTTAGGAAGCTTGTGGCAGCGCGTGCACTTATCTATGTAAACGTGTTGAACACGATTGATCGGTTCAGTTGGAAGCCTTCTTTAAGCATCGATCAAGCGGAAAGGTTCTCACAGATAAAGCTCCACCCCGTAGCAGAATGTGAGGCATCTAAGAAGGCTGTTACCATCTCCCTTCTTTAAAAAAGACCAACATCGGCCCATCGCGATCAACCACGTCGCTACGAACCACTTTTTGTTTGTGACCGGTTTTCGAAACTGATCGATTCTCTACCGGTTTTGACGGGGGTTTTTTTGGGGAGGATTAGGTAGATTTATTAATATTGGGTGTTTCCAAGTTACGAGTTTTCGGCGAGTTTTCCAAAACGACGAGTTTTCGGCTTCTTTTCTAGAGTTAATCTGTATCCAACCGCAGCGTTTAGAAAAGCTTGTGCGTTCGCCTTAATGATGAGATTGCAGTATTTTACTACTGGTCGGCTTGTTTAATCAATGTCAATTCTGTCGTTCAGTACAGTTGGGTAAGCAGCTGTATCAACGGGGAAAAATAGGGAAGCGAAACCACTCTGTCTACGAGTGTGGTAACTATCCGTCTGGGAGATATTCATTTATTATGTTTTAAGCACAAACAATTCCGTCAATACATTCACGGAGCATAGGACCCAGTTCAAAGATTCGCGCTTAAATAGTGTGGAGCACGCTTTGCTATTCTCATGTTTTGCCTCGCCGGTACAAAAGCAATACCTGATGATACTGCTGTCGAATGCATCTGCCTCCGAGCACTCGATGCCAATTTTATTCGAATTTAATCAGCCCAAAAATAGATTTGATTGCCAAGGGTGAGATGGGTTGATGTTACGGGCGCGATTTGCGCGGGCAATGATGGTCACGAGCGAAGAAAAAAATGAGAGCGAGAAAAAAGGAAGGGGACACGCTGTTTGATCAGTGAAATGAGCGCAGAGGGCGAATAGTTGTGCGCTCACGTGTGTGAGAATCTATGAAAGCAAACAAATCACAAAATGCGGTACCTAAAAGAGCGTGTACGTGTGAAGTGACAGGCAATAGACGCAGAGGAAGGCCTACAAGCGTCGATCGTTTATCGGTGACAGTGACCTTGTGATTAGCAGCCACGCGTGTCGCTATATATTGAATAAATAACGCATTAAAAACCAGAATCAGCAATCCTCTATCTTTTGTGTGTGTGTGTGTGTGTGTGTGTGTGTGTGTGTGTGTGTGTGTGTGTGTGTGTGTGTGTGTGTGTGTGTGTGTGTGTGTGTGTGTGTGGCTCCAATAACGTCACAGTGGCGAAACTATTCTAGGAATTTACCCGCGAAACATCGTCGAATGGAATGGTTGCGTACGCAAGCAAGTTTATTACTCCCGGGCGGCAGTGGTGTTTCAAAATTCAGCTATTGCTTGCAGGTATACCGGTTTAGAGACGTTCTAGCTTATTGCTGGTATTGAGAGGATTTTTTTTAATGTTATTAAAAAAACCCGTCACCAAGCAATACGGTAAAGTCGTCCTGCTTAGTCAGAGTCAAAAAAACCCGTCACTTTCTTGCCTAAAAAAGTCCTTTGTTAGATCCGATTTGAAAGGATCTTTGGAACATCGAGGGGGCACATTAACACAGGACACCCGTTGCGGAACACCGTTGGGTATATGACGCTGGAACTAAAGATTTCTTTTGTGCGACACATTTTGTGGAGTACATGTGACACATTAAAAGCATTAGCCGCAGGGGTTTGTAGCGCAAAAAGTACCGGTGTCCCTGAAATGGGATTCCGGGGTTTCTTTGTTTCCCTTTGGCATGGAACGGGAATAAAATGGAGTACCTCAGTTCAATTATCGGCGCAATACTTGATTGCAGAAATAAATGCAAGGATATGGAATGAATGGTTTGTTGCTTCAAGTACCATCTGGCAGAGTGGTGAATGGTGGCGACGTCCCGAGCTTGGCACACGCGCAGCCTTGTTCCCTTTGATCGGTCGATTAGAAACTGGGGTTGTAAAACGATACGCAAATATTGGTTCCAGGTAAAATAGGGGGAAAATCAACAATTGGATCCGTTCACTCCAGTATACCCCTTTTTAATGAGGTTAGAAGAGAGAGAATCGTATCAGGTTCGTATGAAAAATAAATCTTTGAATGATTATACGAATTAACACATATAAGAATTTTAGGGTTTTCCAGGAGTTCTCATAGCTGTGGGACACTTTATTGACTCTTTCTTGCGTGAAATGAACTAAATATAACGGGTAGAGGACTTTATAGCACTCTTATTGAATGTTTTTGGAAGTCCAATAGGAATTTCCTCACAGCCTGTCGGAAAAGGTTGCCATAGAGTCCAATTTCCATCATATGAAGTTCACTTCACATATGGAAGAGTTAACGAAGTGTCCCACAACTATGCGAATCACTGGAAAATCCTGTATTGGCGTTGTAGTTTCCTCATGAAAAAATGCTGATAATTGCCTCTTGTTTAACATTATAAACTATGAAAATGTCATGGGACGGTTAAGTGTTGTTTTTGAAGCAAACGCATTTTGCACCCCTAAGCATAGCAACAGCAATCTCCACCTGTTTCTCTCACCAGAACATAAAAACGGCAGGAGAGCAAAACTCTCTCGCTGCTACTGAAACAACAACAAAACCTTCAAACTCACGTTGTGCGAGATCGAATACGTGATGAGCGAGAAAGAGAGAGATAGAGAAAGAGAGAGTGCTTCCGTTGCTCACCGTTGCTGGGTGCTAGTTAGTAGTAATCAGTCGGTTTTTTGGTCGACTTTTCGGATATGACCGACCCGTTTGTTTGATGCGTACCGCGTGGACCGCACGCCGCAAGGATCGACCGAATGTCGACAGAGCAGTGTTGCGTATGGGCGCGTGTGTGCTTCTACGCATACATTTACGCACCATCTAGCCCACCAGCCAGCCAGCCCGCAACCATGTGCGATGATGTGCATTGAGACGGCCATTTGAGGGGTGGATGTAACGGGCTCCGGGGTTGGCCCGAAGGGTAGGCAGTGGGGGTCGCGTTTCGAGCTCGAACAGAGAGCCGAGAAGACGATGCCCGTGAAACACGGCGGCGGACGACATCTTCGGTGCTTCGCGCGCGCTTTGTCAGATACGAACGTTGCGCCGTGCTGGTCGTGTGTGCTCTTGCTTGGCTGCGTTCCGCTGCGTCGTGTCACTTTGATGCTGTGAGTGTGTTTTTCTTCGCTTTTGCTTGGCGTTATCTCCCTCACTCTTTGGGGCTGGTTTTACGTTCAGTCCAGTTGTATCAGTGAATAGAAAGTCCGAAGACCAATTAGCGGGCGTTTAGAAGGTAATCCGTGGTGTGTGTGTGTATGTGGCGGGTTGCGATTATAAGTGTTGGAAGATTTCAATACGGTTTCTAATGCTTTGTGCGGCTGTTATCCTTTTATGAGCGTCTTGTGTGTGACTGTGTGTGTATGTATCGCATAAAAGAGAGGCTCATCTTTACCAGTAACAAACTGGGCAAACGTGTCTGTGCGAGTGTGTGATAAGAGGCTTTAGAAGGATTCCGTCCTTCGGTAGAGGGTGGAATTGTCGCGAGGGAAGAAACAACAGAGCAGCTCATTAGTACGATTTGTTGACACAGGAAAGTGTTTCCACTTCCACCCCCTTTGGTTGTGCCCTTTCCACGTTGTCGATGCCTTTCCCCTATGCTTTGGTGTGTCGGTGAGTGTGTGTGTGAACCTCTCCCACTCTTAGTGCATTACGCGAGGCCATCGACACCGCCGGAGATATCTGCCCTGCCATAAAACTTCTAATAATGCAACGTTTCAGTAAAGCTCTCTGGCGGCCGGATCTAATGGTCCGTAAATTAACGGACCATCGGCCCACAACGACGTGCCCAAGTACAACGCGAGCCGATCTAATGTACGCGTGCACGATCTAATCAGCACTGTCCCTTGATGATGGTGTGACAAGATTACAATAGCGTAACAAAAGGAAATCACGGCGGAAATCAACCAGCGCTGACGGTCATCGCCGACCCGGCCTGTTTAGCGCACTCCTGGAGAGGGGAAAGCTGGGCAAGCTGCCTGCCCGAATTAACAGCCTGTCAATGCATATATACTAGCGCCTGTGATGGTTGTGATAATAACACTGAAGTGTGATAGAAGAGAGTAATGCTGACTTAGTGTTTGTGTGTGTGTGTGTTGTGTTGTGTATATAACGGCACGAAACGAATGTGACCGGCACCGGGTGTATGGTTTTTGCCGCCACCATATTAAGCATAAGTGGGATCAGCCTGACAGTGTTATTGTTCGGTCGTTTATAGTTTAATGTACAGGGGGGAAACGTGTCTGTTGGGTGATTGATGCCTTAGGATGGGTGGACACGCGGTCCAGAGTGCTACTTGATGTACGGACTTTACAACACACAAAAACAGCGACCCTGCTGCGAACGTTCCACCACTATGTGTAAAGATTCTGTTTCTTATTGGACGCAATCTCGCCGGAACTAGCGTCTTTTGCCTCGCACGGCTGGAGGGTTCTTATCCTTTAATGGGACAATGGTGTATACATGTTACTGACTACCGTGTGGCACACGATTGTTGGCGAGGATGCCGTTGAGTACGATGATGATGATGATGACGAAGATGATGATGATGGTGAGATTCTGATGAGCTATTGCGCATGAGCGTACCTTTCGGATGAAAACGAGAGTGGCACTTTGTCATCTGCCTTGACCGACGGTCGACGGTCGTCCTCGTTTTGCAGTCGTGTGGTAGTTTTGCCTTTGCTAAAAGAGCTAGTCTTTCCCAAATCTTGTGACATCCTGTATCGGAGCAAAGGATACTACCCAGTCCGACCACGGGGTCGAGTTCTGCCCTGTGCATTAACGTTGGCTTTGCAAGGCATCAGAAACCTCGCTGTACTTTCGTAGTGCGTTACAAAGTAACTTAGTGCCTGCACCATCACATACACGCTTCACAACATCAGAAAGTAGCTACATATGTGTGTATGTGCGCCAGTGTGTTAGTGTAGGATGACTTCCTGTGTTGCGAGTGTGAGTGAGTTGAGGTGACGCATACCCACGCCGACGTTAGTATCGAGCAATAGGGAGGAGGAAAATAAAGGCTCGTCTCGGCGGGTTTTGATGTAAAATTCAACAGGTTGAATTGGTTTCGAGCCTCCAAACATTGAAGGGCTGAAGTGTGTCAGAGAGAGCGAGATAGTGAGCAAGAGAAAAGAGCGTGTGTGTGTGCTTTAATATTTACTGATTGATGTGTTTGTTGTTTCGTAGAGGGGCAATCAACTGCACTGCATGTTTTCATCCTGAAACGTCCTTGAAAAGGAAGTACGAAACGCAGGTGCAGACATGTTTTATTTGAAACAAAATTGAATCCCCCCAAACAAGGGACTGAATCCACCGTTCTCTCCACCAAGTGTTGTAGACCGCTGACTGCAGTGAGTTAGGATAGGTCGTTAAATATTAATGCGCACCGTGGCAACGTTCATTCCCAAGGATAGTTGTGTGCGACAATCGATTAAATGCGCACAGGAATCGGAGGAGGAGCAGGAGTTTTCCTCCTCGGCAGGGCGTTCGGTAGGAATGGAGTGTTCTTTCCAATTTCCGCTGTGTTCCACTGACCTAGTGATACAGTTCTGTCCGCATATCCGATTGGGCGAAATACAGACAGCGACAGGCGCTGTCTTCCCTTTCCGACAGGCGTCTTGCGCTCGAAGCGGAAAATGGCAGGAAAATGGATTGGAAGGAAATTGGGCTACACAGTTTTTTTTAACGAGTTTTACAGGCTTTGTTCTGCCTTTACACGCCCTTCGTATACTCCATTCATGAAAGACAAGAACACGAACGAAATGAAGATTGAATTAAGTCTCTTCTTGTTTTTTGCTGTCGTCAACTACAGCTCAATGGCGCTTGGAAAGCAGCAAACACAGTAGCCACCATTGTAATCGATACGTTGATCTACCCCAAGACAACGAGCCAGAGAAGGCAACAGGTTGAACACGGGAGCTTTCGTACTAGGGAAGGGAGTGGACTCTATTTTTAGGAGGGACAGAGAAGTAACCCTGACATTAAGGGTGATAATTAATGATATTAGTGTTCCGTGAAGCTGTTTCCAACTATTTTCCAACGTTTGCTAATACGTTACGGTTACTATTTTTGTCTCTCCTTTATACAGATTGTCCCGCCACTGACTAACGTTGCGACAGGTTTGGTTTGAATATTGAAGTATTGCTCCAGAAAGCGCTGCCAACTGTTACCCCGAATATTCCATCACTATCACAGCAGCGGCGTAACGGGCACCTTCAGATCTCCACTACCAGCACGGGAGCAGCGGGCAGACCACGCGGTGGCGGTGTGCGCGTACGAAAGTTTAATCAGCTGTCGTGCCGCGTGAAGCGGCGTGAAGCCATGCTATTTTGTTCGCTCCACTTGCCCACAGTGTACTACGGAACAGTGGGACGCTACACTTCCTCGACGGCGCTGCCGGGCTCAAAGCGGGCGATGAAGCGGGCGGTGGCAAAGCAGTGAAGATGATACCGACCAGGCGATACAGGCGCCAGCAGCAGCAGCAACAGCAGCAGCAGCATATCGATAACCTGCTCTCCGTACCAATCGTGACGTGAGTGCTCAGAATTTGGTACGATCGAGTG
Source organism: Anopheles merus (assembly GCF_017562075.2). Lineage (NCBI taxonomy): Eukaryota > Metazoa > Arthropoda > Insecta > Diptera > Culicidae > Anopheles > Anopheles merus. Next base: position 41,890,617 of record NC_054084.1, read on the forward strand.
AAAAGTGTCTAAAAAGTGCGTGTGTGAGTGTGCGTGTGTGATCAACGGGGGGCTGGTGTGGCACTGTACGGTAGGGGAAGCCAGTGAGGAGCGTGCATCCAGTTCGTACAGCACGTGCTGCTGCGTTTGTGCATTGTGCGCGAGTGTGATATGAGAGTGGTCGGCGGCACAGATTCTGAGCGCATGGGAGAGTGATTGTTTGCGCTGTGAGTGAGTGCGCTGAGTGAGAGCGTGTGATTTGCCGAGCTTGCGAGGTGAGCTAGGAGGGAACGGTTCTGCTCGCAGCAGTAGCAAGCGCGCGCGTCAGTCGCGTTTCGAAAGTGACCCTAGCCGGAAGTGTCCGCCCCGCACGACGAGCAACGGAGGCGATGGCAGCCCTTAAGGAGCTCCATCTGCCGGCGCGCAACGGTGGCGACAAAACAGCGACAGTGCCGATCGATCCGGCCAATGGGTACCTGCTAAGGACAGACGTCGAGGAGGGCGGCACGGTGGTCGGTGGTACCGGGGGTGGCGGGTCAGGTGGGCCGCTCGGTGCAGGTGATATTGAAGCTTCCGGACCGCTACTGCTGCGGCCGACCGATCGGGGGTCGGCAGCACCGGTCCCGGTGGTAGTGAACTTCGGTGGGCCCGGTATGGCCACCAAAACGAGCACGCTCGCTGCCGTTGACCGGCAGGGAAGTCGTGGCAGTGGCAGTGGTGGTGGCAATGGAAAGAATCCGCGTAGCATAACGCCCGGGCGGGGCTTGGTAGGGGCGCGCCTGTCGGCCGCCTTTGCCCGCCCGACCGTGCTCGGCGGGACGATGCTGCTGGTGGGCATCGCAGTAGGCATCCTGCTGGTGTACCTGGTCGGGCGCTACCGGCAGCTGGATGGGAAATCCGGTTGCAGTGCGGATCCGTTCGCCCCGGGCTGCCCGGACGAGACGGACGAGTCCCGGAGGAGCAGTAACATTTGCCTGACGGACGAGTGTGTTAGGACAGGTGAGTGTTGCTGCGGGGTGTGGGAAGCGGAGCACGTTTTGTGATGGACGGGAAGATAAATTAAGGTCACGGCACGGGGACGAACAGTGCATCGTGTGCAGCTGCATGGTGTAACTGATGCGTCACGCCGGTGGCTGAGGGTTTGCAGTTTGTGCCCGGATGTGCCGTGGAACAAGTCATTAATCACATCCCGCCGTACACGGTTGGCGCTAGAGATGTGCTTCCTGCAAGCCACTGCAAGGTTCAGGCTCGGGTACACTCGGGCACACCTAGTTTGCCAACGCCGCCTGCTTCCAGCGAGCCGATGGTTCGCTGGAAGATGTTGCAATAAGCAAGCGGCAGAGTGGAAAATTAGTTGCATAATTGAATCGTTTGCTGATGGAATTAGTAGGTCCTGCTGATACTGGTGCCCGGGTTCGTCCTAGATGACGACCCCCCGGACAGTGTTGATGGGCAGATGCTTGCACGATGAGAAATTGTAATTTTTGTCGTCCTTTTCAGCACAGGGAGTGCACTTCCCCGGGGCCCGGACCGAGATGAGCTTAGAGATCATCATTTTTCATGCATCTTTTATGTCGCGCATCTTCGTTGCAGCTTCCTCCCTGCTCGCCGCGATGGACAGGACGGCAGACCCCTGCAAGGACTTTTTCCAGTTCGCGTGCGGTACGTGGAACAAGATGCACGTGATACCGGAGGATCGCAGCTCTATCAGCACGTTTGAGGTGGGGATTACTGGTCGCTTGCCGCTTTTGCCATTACACTGCATGATTGATGATGCGGGCGGTATTACTTGGAGTACTTTTTCACTCACCCTTTTCTCGTTACACGCCCGCTACACGCTGCGGGGTTTTTGTCTCGTTGCGATCCGCCTCCCCCGACCACCCAAAAGGTGCTTGCAGATCAGCAGCAGGCGATACTGAAGGGCGTCTTGGAGGAACCGGTCAACAAGGAGGACAACCGGGCGACCAAGAAAGCGAAAGCGTTCTACAAGAGCTGCATGAACTTGGGTAAGGTTTGGTGCTGTTTTGAGTGTAGGCGATCTCGCACATTCTCATACCCGGATTTTTTTATCTACCCTTCCACAAAAAAACAGAGCAAATTC